>NC_030424.2:11572500-11872500 GCF_001660625.3 Ictalurus punctatus | reverse complement strand
TATTAGTTAATGAGCTCTGCTATGTGTGATGGTGAAGTGATAGCATAGCTTTGCTCTGCAAAGCATCTGAACTATGGTTCATCAGAATATCTAAGGTTCCGGTGTACTGGAAAAATAAGTCACATGAAACAATTTATATTAAAGGCTGTTGCTCTGTTTCCTGTTCACTTGCAGTGAGATCCCGAAGGTGTCATTGTGTCCCCCAGACAGTGAGGATGCAGAGTCTCCAACGAATGAAATTCCCATAGAGGGGGAGCACATAAACCATCTGTCCACACCACCTTCCTCCTCTCAACTGTATGACCAAGTGTTGCAGAGTCATGCCTACCAGTCACCTCGACTCAAGAGATGCCCGTGCTGCGACCACCAGCAGCCAATCACAGACAATGTCTGTCTGAATCAAACAAACGTGTCTTCTCATTCAGACTGCGCAAGCAATGCTGTCAAGACAGTTCACAGGTGCAGTCCCTTCCACCAACCTATATGTCATAATACAATGCAGTGTCATTGGCTGCAAGGATCACGTGATGGCAGTAACTACACGCCTGTTCAGCATCATGTGGTGACAGTCAGGTTCAAACCTTTTCCGAATGTTCTTCTGATTGATATAAATGCAAGCATTCTGAAGTGTAAATAATAAAAGTTAAGGTTGTCTCTTTTGTAGGACTGAGAGACTTCACCGGATCCCAAAGAAGTAGGTTTACATAGTGTGTTAATGTTGCTCGTAATATCGTTCCATTAACAATAACTGTTTAAAAGCAAAAAGAAATCATAGAACCAGGTCAGGTTTTTTTTTAAAGCCTTGGTTTAAAAAAAAAACCCTGACTTCTAATACAGTCATTTGTTAACGGTAATTGTTTTTGACAGCTACTCCCAAGTCATAGTGGAATACCCGATGACAGTTCTTATCTCATGTGCAGTAGTCCTCCTTGCCTTCTCCCTAGCAGGGATTTTGATTGGTCCCCTGCCAGATTTTTCTGATCCTTTAGCGGTAAGTACCTTTCTATTCATTGTGTAAAATTTCTATCAAAATGGAGCCCCTAGTTACAGCACTTCAAGTTTCTGTATTGAAAACCCACAAAATGACATGTAGTGTTCTCCAACAATATGTGCTGTATTCAGAATCGCAATAGAGTAAATCGACCCAACAATGAGACCCGAGAGTTTGCCTTGTAGATTCATTTAATACATTTTTCAAAAGGAACTACTCCACCTCATCTGTCTCTGATGGTGTATTTCAGGGATTTGAGCCACGTGGAACAGACATTGGGATTAGACTGGCAGCCTGGGCCAAGCTCCAGGAAAGTACTGGGCCTGGGAAAGCACTATCTCTGACATCTCAGCAGTTTGTGGACCAAAGTATAGCACGGTACTGCAAATAGTAAATGGTAGCTCCTTGCCATTTACACTGTTAGTCCACTTTATTAGGAACACCTGTACACCTGCTCATTCATGCAATTATCCAATCATGTGGCAGCAGTGTAATGCATAAAATAATGCAAATACAAATTGATATGTTTTGCATTCTGAGATGCTTTTCTGCTCAACACAGTTTTAAAAAGTGGCTATTTGAGTTACTGTAGCTTTCCTTTTAGCTTGAACCAGTCTGGCCATTCTCCACTGTCCTCTCTCACAACAAGCCATTTCTACCAGTATAATATTTGCATACTGCATTTTTTTTTTTTTTTTTTTGTATAAAGTCATTGATGTGTCAAGGCACAGAGATAGCATTTTTCCCATTCTTATGTTTGATATTTACATTAACTGAAGCTCTTGATGTGCATCTGTATAATCGTAGGCATTGTGCTGCTGCCACATGTAGGCTGATTGGATAAATACATGAATGAGTAGGTACACAGGGGTTTCTAATAAAGTGGACATTCAGTATATACTGTACATACACTATCAGAAATTTCATAGTAGACACAATCATAAACTGTACTATGTGTAATTCATTGATCATGCTGCTTCCAGAGAGGTCCCCAGTAAAATCCAGCAGCACTTAAGACATCGTCCAAGGAGAATGCTACATACAGACACTACTGAGAACGCCTATTTTTGCAATGATCCTGGTGAGGGAAAAGATAACAGACCAGATCATTTGCCATTGTCCATTAAATATGAAGCTGAGCGAATATATCAGTAAATTGACTGTAGCATATAATAAAATTTGCTGCTGTCTCGCTTCCATCTGTGCTCGTGCAGGAGATCACTATGCCCAGCTGGTATTCCGCTCAGGAAACTCGGACAGTCTGTGGAGTCTAAAGGCAATCTATTCCATGTGCGAAATGGAGCAAACCCAGGTAATCCAAATATAATTGTACGTCATTAAACATGTTGCATCACTTCAGAAACATTTGGTACAATTTTATGCAAAGTTGCCATTTTGCTCTTTAAACTCTTGGAAGTCACTGAAGAAACTGAGAAAATGTAATGTTATCTTTCAAATTTCAGATACGCTCAGACGCACACTTTAAAGAACTCTGTCAGGTCAAAACAGAGGTTGTTGGCAACAAGGGTAAGGGTGAGTGCTGTCCAAGCTGGTCCCTGGGGAACTTCCTGGCTCTCCTCAACAACGTCTCCTCCTGCTTCAGTCTCACAGCTCAGCAAGTGTCAGACAGTTTAAGCTTGCTCAGATACTGTGCCCCTTACTACCATGATGGAAGCCTCGTTGCATCATGTGTAGAGACAAGCAAATATGGCTATTGTGCATCTGTCCCCCCTCCCTGCAAGCAATCCAACATCATCTATCAGATTCTACATTACCTAGTGGATAAGGATTTCCTGGGGCCTCAGACTGTTGAATACCAGGTTCCATCCCTAAAATATAGTGTCCTGTTCCTACCAGTGGCAAAAGGAAATGCATTAATGGAGATGTATGTAAAACATCTGGAAGGTCATGAGCTAACATATAACAATACTACCATAACAGGGATGGACTTGGGGATTAAGCAAAAGCTTTTCAAATATTATCTCTCAAGAGACTCTGTCTACCCTATTCTCACAGTTCTCGCACTGCTACTTACAATGGCCTTATATCTAAGATCATTTCTTTTATCAGCTATGTCTCTGTTTGCAGTCACATTATCACTTTTGACATCTTATTTTTTCTACAAAGTAGTATTTGGCCTATTGTTTTTTCCACTTCTGAATCTCATGGCAGTCCTTGTCCTTTTGGGAAGTTGCTCAAACCAAGCATTCACCTTTAATGACTTTTGGAAGTCCCAACTGAGCCATAATCCTCCAGCTGCACTAGAAAAGAGAATCCACCGTGTCTTACGGGAAATTGGGTACTTGATCTTGGTGTCTGGCTTAACATCCAGCGTCGCATTCTACTCCGGCTACATAAGTAGCATTACAGTGGTGAGGTGTTTTGCTGTGTATCTTGGTAGTGCCTCTTTAATCAACACACTTTTCGCTCTTGTTTGGCTCCCCTGTGCCATTGTTTTGCAAGAGCGACATGCTGCAGGAGCTTCCACCACTGCTTCTAAGCCATCATGGAAGCCATGTTGCTCAAAAAATCCTGGTGGATTTTGGGACACAAGTTCAAGGAAGCGGTGCCTTTTCACAGTAGGACAGAAATTTCGGGGTCTAAAACGTGGCCTCTCAGACACATCAAATCTAATTTTCTCAAAAGTCCTGCCCTGTGGTGTGGTTAAGTTTCGATACATATGGATCTGCTGGTTTGCAGTCCTGGCTGCAGGAGGAATTTACATCTCATGTGTAGACCCTGGCATGAAACTGCCATCCTCAGACAGTAGGGCAACTCAGCTGTTTCGTTCCAGTCATCCATTTGAAAGATACGATGCAGAATACCGCCATCAGTTCATGTTTGAGCGAATGAAACAAGGAGAGGATGAGCCTATGACTATGACTCTCATTTGGGGTGTCACCCCAGTTGATGATGATCGTTTCAATCCAAGAAGCAATGGCTCCTTTACCATGGACCCAGAATTCAATATAAGTAGTTCGGAAGCCCAAGTGTGGTTGCAAAAGCTATGTGGAAAAATTAGAAACCAGACTTTTTATTCACCGTCACCAGCAGACAAAGAAGCAGTGGAAGACAATACTTGTTTTGTGGAAGACTTGATTCACTGGCTATCTACTCGCCATTGTTCTGCAAATGAGGATGCTTTCAGTTTCTGTTGCAACAATATTACATTCCCTTACCCGCCTAGTGTTTTCGAGCAGTGTCTCAAAATGATGGTGGACGAACAACAGGCAGAAACTGGTTCACCTAGGACCGGGGGCCTTCGTTTTGATTCACAAAATCGAATTGCTGTCCTTGTTGTGGTATTTAAGACCTCACAGCTTAACAGCTTTAACTTCAACAGAACTTCAAATTTCTATAAACAAATCACGTCTTGGTTCAATAATGAGATTTCTAGCGCTCCACCTGGACTGCGAAGAGGCTGGTTTGTGAGCCAATTATTGTTGTATGACCTCCAGCAATGCCTGAGCTCAGAGACATTAGTAGTGGCAGGCTTTTCCGTAGCCCTTACATTTGCATCGCTTTTGCTCACCACTTGGAATATACCATTAAGCATTTATGTGACATTTGCTGTCGGGGGGAGTGTTTTTGTTACTGTTGGCCTGCTTGTGCTTTTAGAATGGCAGTTAAATAGTGTGGAAGCATTGTTCATTTCAGCTGCTGCAGGCCTCTCTGTTGACTTTGCTGCCAATTACTGCATTTCTTACTGCCTGGCCCCACACACTGACCGATTGGGTAGGGTCGCGTATTCTCTGAAGAAAATGGGTTGTCCAGTAGCCATAGGTGCAGGAGCATACTTTTGTGTCGGTATTATAATGCTACCAGCGACTGCGCTGCTTTTCCGGAAGCTTGGGATATTTCTCCTTCTCGTGAAGTGTGTGGCATGCGGTTTTGCCACATTTTTCTTTCAGTCACTCTGTTGCTTCTTTGGACCTGAGAAAAATTGTGGGAAAATAATCATACCATGTGCAAAAGAGAGAGCCACAGAAAATATACCATCTTCTTGTTCAGGCGCTGAAGCAGGAAACAACAATCCATCAGCTAATGGTATGTTCAGCTGTGGTACTAGCACGGGATCACATGGGAGAAAAAATTGTAATAAAGAAGGTGGCGGAGCATTCTTGTGCCCCAATCAGCACCGCCACAGGCAACACCTGTCAAGGCTAGGGAGGGAGCCAGAGCAGTACGAGCTGCAACCTCTTGCCGGTCATCTAAGTGACAGCTTTGAAAACAGCACTTGCACCAGCAAGCTGTCCAACAGACCTTCTGTTCTTTCAGATGACATTGAGTTCTGTGGTCTCAGTCCAAAGCGATATTACAACAGGATTAGCACTGAATCTGTGAGTGATGAAATATGTAGCAGGCACCTCAAAGGTTGCAACACTCCCCAAGCCGTCCAGACCTCATCCCCTTACAAAGGAAAAAAAATGCGGCCTGTAGTAGTTCTTACAGGTGATCCAGCAAAGGAAAGGCATTTGTGCAAGAAATGTCATAGCCCTGGAATGAAACTATGGAACGTCTCCATGTCATCCTCTAGCATGGAAGATATCACGGTCATAGAGACCACAGATAATACTAATAAAAGGTCACTCTCTATGGATGGGGCCTATAGATGTCATGCACATAAAAGACTTTTGTCTTGTCAGTCTCAGAGTTCCACTGAGGGGCTTGAAGATTCTAACGAGACTTGTTTGAGTGACATTGAGCCAGCAGTCTCTGTCGCACCATCCACTGTGACTGAAGGAGAGCTGCGACCAGGTCACCTCAACGGCAAGAGAGATACTTTGCGTCTGTCTCTGAGAGAAACAGTTTATGACCCTGGCTCCCCAAGTTCTGGAAGGGGGCGGACAAGCCAAAGTGAGCTGCCTGTAATATTGCCAAACAGTCAACCGGATTTACCTGACGTATGGATCAAGAGGGATGGAAGAGGTGAGGACAACAGTTGATTTAATGGATATAAAACAGATTAACAGAGGCCTCAGTGTATGCTTTTACCACCATGCTAAATCCTGAACTTGTGATGTACTTTGTGCTTGGTGGTGTGCTGATAATTTCAGCATCCAAGAGATCATATCTGTAAATGCTTACTAAACACAACAGACCTATAAATTCAGAGTTATATAGATCCCAGATTATATCGAGAATTATTTTCACACTGCTATCTGCAATGAGTTTATGATATGTGTTACAAAAAAATTTTTGGGACTGATGAAACTGCATGTCACAGGCAATACAAGTGTGTGAAGGAGCCTGTTCCACATGGCCTTGGGTTGCTATTTCATAATACAAATATTGTACATATTTTCAAAGGATTATGGTGCCTGAGAGCAGTTTGCCTAAACATTACATAAAAGCAATTTCCTCTTTTTAAATACAGAAAAATAAAGATAAGGAATAGGCATAAATTAATCAAGAAAAGTCTGACTATTTAATTTGAAACGATCCAATCCAATAATTTGATCATGCTTACTTATAGGACACATCATGTATTGTCTTGATAGTAGAACTGTCTCGGAGTTGTTTATAAGATGCATAACTGGATTTCCCTCCAAGTGCACCTGCCTTTAATGGAGCAATAATTTGGCTTCACATGTGGTGGAGGAAATGTGGGAATCGGTTACAAGTAAATCTGGGTGAACACACAATATAAAACAAAATAAGGCACTTATTTTGAGTTCACATAGGATCTGAGTGCTTACCAGTTAATGAGTCATTTAATGCAAAGATTCATGGCTTTGATGAAATGCTTGTTTAATATTTTTCTTAATTTAATTGCCAAAGTGTACCTTTCTGTTTTATCTGGGGCACTTGTGACTGTTTATTTTGTTCAGATATCCACTGAGCTAAAAGCCAAGCAAGAGTTTATATTCAAATATTTAAAGCCCTCAAATATAATATAATTATTTATTTTTACATGTCATACAGAAGACTCAACTCCCAGAATTGTATTTGATGTATTACAGTCTCTTTACTTATGCATTGTGCTTGGTATTTAGATTATATCAGATTTACAGTGTAAAATTATTTTTTACATTGAGTGTCAAAGTCAACATATCAATCTACAAATAAATGAAGCCATACACATTCTTTCTTATTTAAAATTGACTTTCAGTTAACAAAAAAAGGCAGTTTACCCTTTATATTTATATTTAGTTCCTGATAAATGGCCCAATACAAACGGCCCAAAATAACGTGGAATAAAATCTTACTCATTTATTGGCTAAGAAATTTGTTCATTACATGTCTCGTACCCAAATATGCTACTCAAACATTCCACAGCTGATGGGCCTGATCTCCTGGGGGGTGGGTAGAGTCACATTTGGTTTCTCAGAATGTCTAAATGAATTATTGTTAAATACCTGTTTTATCAGGTTAGGTTGCTTTAAGGTTATATTTGCTGTAGACGTACACTAACACACGTTTTAGTTTTAATTTAGTTAGAAACTTTGTAACTCCATGTGAGAAAACCAATATTCCAGTTGTAAATGTACTATGAAAGTAGTTAGAACATTTGTACAGTCTTTTGAAAAGTAAAACTTTCAATTTTTTCATTACTTTACCTGATGTTAAAAGCATTTTTCTCAGAACAGTGAAAAAGAAACCTTTAACATTTTACTTCTGCAGTCAGAAGTAAACAGCTACCAAGTCAGTCAACTAACATCTGACATAAGCATGCAGTAAAAGCTATTTTCTGCTCCACACATTAATGTCTTGTCTTTATATGCCATTACTTGTTCGAATGTCGTACGATCATTAGAGTACCAAGACAGGTTTTCTTGCTGTGAAGTGTGGTGCCATGTTGTGAGCAATGACTTGGTAATTTCTGAATACATTATTATTATTTTTTTAAATAAAATGAACACATTTGTTTATCAATAGTCACTACTGAATGACTATGGAATGTAAAAAAGCAAAAATAAAAAGCCATTTAATTTAAAAAAAAAAAAAAAAAGCCACATTTTTAATTAAAGAATTTGCTCCTTTGCCATATTTGTGCAACTAGTGCTGCTGGTCAGTTGATCAAGCATTCACACATTGAAGTGGATTACTAATGGCTGCATTGTTGAATAGCCTTTCTAGTCCTTTCAATTACTACATTTTATTAAACTCAATGTTTTATTAGTATGCCAGTGACCAAAATGTCTGGAATGCTGTCACACCTTTCTAGTGTACAAAGTGCCAAATGTAAAAAGTAACAATAATTTGTTATGCACATAGTGATGTCACGTTTCAGAAACATGCTGTTCTAAAATTGTTTTATGTCGATATGTGATGTCAGAGTTAAAGTATTAAGAATGAACTATTATGTAAATGTGACTGAGAAAGTCAATAAAGATTTATATTTTACTGACCCATTACCTGGATCACAGAGCAATTGAGTGTCTAAATTGTGGTGTCTATTTCCGCAGATTGTTTTTTAACTCAGCTTTTTGAATGGTTACAGAATTTTTTTTTTATTAAAACTGCTTTTACTGAAATTTTCACCTAAAGGTTCGATCACAGTTCTAATTCTAAACGCAAATCAAAATGCCAGCCATTTTCTATTAACACTTTTTTTTTTTTTACAGATTAAATATTCATAAAAAGAACAGAAAATAATGTAAAAATGGATTTCAATCCTGCACCCAGTCTTCTTTAGCCCAATCAGGCAATTGTGTGGAATACTCAAAGTCAGGCCCCTTGTAGCGTAATGCATGCAGGTACATGACCAACTCCTTCTCTGTAGGGTCAGGCCGGACAATTTTACACTCCGAACATAAATGATCTCGGACTACCTTGGTCACGTTTGCAGTTGTGGATAATTTCTCAGATTGAGAACTGCTCTCTTTTGCCTCTGTACTATTCGTTTCTGCTTCATTGTCATTTGAAGTTGCATTTGTAGTTGATTCTTCACATACAGTCTTAACAGATTCCACTATGTCCGTCAGGGCACTGTTAACCACAGCACCGCCACTGGTGCCCGCATTAGGCTCGCTGTTTCCTGATAACACTTCATCGGAGATATCCAAGAGGTGTAAACTCTCCTTGGAACGGTGCTCCTCAATAAGAGCTTCCAGCAGCTCCTGATCATTTTTACCCACCAGGCCTCCCTTGCCTCTGTTCGGGCCCCAAGCAGAAGAGCCATAAATGGGGTCGTTGAGGATGGGGAATCCCAGATACTGGAGATGCACGCGGATCTGGTGCGTGCGCCCTGTGAGTGGCAGACAGCGCACCACGCTAGAGCGCCCGTTATAGCTGAGTTTCTGGAAAACTGTGCGGCAGTCTTTGCCTTTGGGATCCACTCTGCAGAGACCCACCTTGAATGAGACTACCAGAATTGGTTCTTCACACACAACCTCAGTGTCAGGAAACTCCCCCTCCACACGACAAACATACTCCTTCTCCAACTGTTCAAAGCAAAGGAAAATGTATAGTAACAGGGAAGCCTATTTACAGACAATGTACAGTATATGCATTGGACAGTCTATACAACTGAAGCATTGACAAATTAAGCTCGTAACATTCCTGGGGCAGTGATAAAATATCTGTTTCATGGTCCACCTACCTGTACATACTACATGCTGTATATCATGTAGCACAAAAACATGACATATAAACACCTTTTATACACACCTCCACTGGAGTCTGATGTGCTATGTACGTGCTGATATTTCCCAACAAACTTAGTTGCCTGTTTCACAAAATATAACAAATCAGTATTTTAAACCACTGTGACCCTGAGCAGGATAAAATAGTTACTGAAGACTAATGAATGAATGCAGTAAGTGTGATGTGCAGTGTTGCACAAGTACCCAGTCGGGATGTGCACCTCTACACTGTAAGTAGCATTCAACACCTAGCTAGTTATAGAGCTAATGTTCATATCTAATCTGCTAACATACCACAACGTTTACTGGCGAACTAAAACATGCAAGCTCAACTTATCTAGCTAACAATTACTCAATCCTGATATCAAGACCAAACTCGGAATTTTGGATAGGCAAAATACTGATGGCTTATTTGTGAGGTGAGAGTATTTACAACCCCAATTCCAAAAAAGTTGCGATGTTGTATA
The DNA here is from genome assembly GCF_001660625.3 of Ictalurus punctatus. Lineage (NCBI taxonomy): Eukaryota > Metazoa > Chordata > Actinopteri > Siluriformes > Ictaluridae > Ictalurus > Ictalurus punctatus. Next base: position 11,862,454 of record NC_030424.2, on the reverse strand, counting down.
AAATGTAAATAAAAACAGAATGCAATGATTTGCAAATCTCAAACCCATACGTTATTCACAATAGAAGATAGAAAACGTGTCAAATGTTTAAACTGAGGAAATGTACCATTTTAAGAAAATAATAAGGTCATTTTGAATTTGATGGCCATCAAAGCGTATTGAGGCCATCAAATTCAAAATGACATTTTTTTCTTAAAATAGTACATTTCCTCAGTTTAAACATTTGACATGTTTTCTCTGTTCTGTTGTGTATAACACACGAGTTTATGAGATTTGCAAATCATTGCATTGTGTTTTTTTTTTTAAACATTTTACACAGCGTCCCAAATTTTTTGGAATTGGGGTTGTACTTGCCTTTTGTGTTCGCTCATCATTTTTTGTTAATTTCTCTCTACTTGATGGTTAGCGTCCCTAGGACACCATTCTGTCCAATGCTATTTCCATTTGAATGATGGAAAATATAATAGTACTGTCTAGACAAACTTTAATGTGATCAATCACATTTTTGGTTCATGACAACCTTCTCTTTGGAATTCTCCCAACTATAACAACCTGACCCAGTGATTCCCAGTAATTACCCATGTATCCCGCCATAGTTTCATAACAAACGAAAATATTTTTACACTTCTCATAACAACGTTAAAGATCTCTGTTTTGTGTCATTGTGCAGGCCTAACTAGCTATTCTCTAACCACCTCAAACATCATTGGTTAACTCATTTTTCCAGAAATCAGTTCTGATTGGCCACCTGCCACTTTGGCAAACCGTTAGCAAAGTTACCTGTTCTTCAAGACAGACATGGCTTCATCCAGACACATACGAGTCATTTGTTTTTTTTAATTGTTGATAGTTTTCAACTGATACCTTTGCAACATATTATGTAGTATAATTTATGTAAACACAGAGTATCTTTAGCAGTTGTTAATAGACAGGAAATGTTCTACTAGTTTACTAGCTAGCCTTTGTATTCTTGGGATGTTAGTAGATAGCAATCCATCCATCCAAAACTGTAAAATCACTGTAGCTTACAAAGAAGGCAAAATTTACCCACGTGTAGTATATTACAATAATTAATTGGAGTTTAATCAGAACTTATCTAACAGTTGCGAGTGAGGTGTAGGACACCTTGCACATGGGACAGAGAGCATAATAATGAAACAATTGACATCTTATTTACAAGATAGCCATATGACTTATAACTAAATCTTTACTAAAATGAGTATTTCATCCCCTTGAAGCAACATTGGAGTCAGTGGCTTCCAGTCACAACAGTAAAGTCACAATCGTCTGTAACTAAGCCAATGATTTATTATCTGGGGGCTCACAATTAATTATGAACACTTACTTCATGAATGATTATCGATTATGATTATATCAGCTGGATTTGGATCGCTATCTGTTAACACCCCAAGAATGCAAAGGCTAGCTACTAAACACTTCCTGTCTATTAACAACTGGTAAAGATAACCTGTATTTACATATCTTATATTACACAATGAAGAATGCTGCAAGGATATCAATCGAAAAATAGACAAATAAAAAGAATAAATTACTCCGATAAAGAGTGTCTGTTGAGTGTCCATGCATGAGAGCGTCAAGAACATACTCTGATTTTTATCATGGATTTGCCACTATAAGCGTGTCCCCGGACCCCCCTAGAGAGTCAGAGGTCCACCGACTACAGTCTCGCAAAATCCTGTAAGAAACACTGCTTTACCTATATATTAAAAATAATAATACTACTGGCATATGTTTTTTGGGGAGAATTTACTGCTTGTGGCACCTTTCGTGTTATGTAATGATGATGACCATCTTGCACAGGTTTCATAGGAAGAACTAGCCTACAAGTAGTGCCTTCACAAAATGTTAGTCTTTGGAGATGGCAGACACCCCAAATAACCATAGATTTAAAAAAGGTACCTTTGTGCCAGTCAAACTAAAGTACCTGAATATGCAAGAACAACATTGTGGCTTCTTTACTATAAAACTTATACAGAGCGCTTATATTGAGTCATTTGTTTGGAGGCAGGGGTAAAATCACTACTAAGTTGAAAGATCATATCAGGGAGGTGGTGATGGCTTCACCTGTCGATCCCGAACCATCTGGTCCAGTTTCTTGGACATCTCCAGAGTGCGGGCAAACAGAAGGATGCCCGAGGTGAGTCGATCAAGACGGTGCACAGTGTGAAGGCCGCACAGACCTCTCTCTTTCCCCAGAATGAAGATGACGGTGTTGTGGCGGTAGCGGCCACATGGATGTACAGGCAGAGAGGCAGGTTTGTCTACCACTACCACTTCACCATCGTCCACTAAGACCTGCAGTGGCTGCCCGTTTACAGGGGGCTCGTGCCGATGCACAGTGTTCCTCATGAAGTCATTATTCTGAGGAGTACAAAAACAAAAGCTTAAAACCAACCAAGTCTTCTTGTAGTTATTATGCATTAGGTTCCATCAAATTCCCTACCTTCAGTGTGATATCCAGGTCGTCCACAGGTATTTCATTCAGTCGAATACGTCCCTCTTTCACTGCTTTCTTATAGTAGTCTAGTGGTTCTGTGCGAAATTCACTGCTGAAAACTTCTAACAGTGTTTTACCGATCCAACGTCCCTTACAGTAAGTCTTAAAATCGAAATAATAAGGGTGCACTTTTCTAAGTCCTCCCTCAAAGTAGTACGACGTTTCTGCGAAGTGTTCTTGGTTAAAACTCACTCCTGGGTTGCGTTTTTGTGGTGGAGGAACATATCTATCTCCAGGTTTGGTCTGTTTGCTTCCCCTTCGTTTCTTACCTCGTTTGTTTCTCTCGTGTTCCTCGGGGTCTTCGCTTTTCCTTTTCTTGCAGCCTTCCTTTACTTCTTTGCTCTCACTCACACTCGATTCTTGCTCCTTTCCTATTTCTGCAGTGTTTAACTCTTTGGTCTCCATGATGCTGAACTTGGGTCGGTACTTTGCTTTGAAAACACTGTGTGTGGTGTGTAAATCTCTCCGGGTCTGCTTACGTTTCGTTATATTACTGCTAACACCGATTCCATCCCACAAGGAAGAAACAGCAACAGGTACAAGTCTGCTTTTAAAACAATTCCCACGCAGTAAAGAGCTGCCCAGTCTCTGTACGCATTTTAACACAGGTACACCGTTTGCTCTAACATGCCGTGCTGACATGCCCGTGCGCGTGTTCTGTCGCAGAATGATGACATCACAATTAACCTTGTAGCGCCACACGATCATTTAGTTTCGACGCATTTGTTGTTGTTGTTTTTTTTTAATGTAAAATTGTCCAAAATTCGTTTTGGAGAGAATTGTCCGAATTTATGTTTAATTTAGTAAAGATTAAATACTATTTTACATTAAATAACGTCATCGTGTATTATGAAAATAATGTTAACAAACGTCTTGAATACATTGTGAATTTATTTATACTGATGGCAAAATGTTATATACATAAGCAAAAGTGTGTTAATTCATCCCCAATCTTTAAGGTGTTTATAGTGGAATTTGATTCTTTTATATCTTTATATTGTTTTTTTAAAAAAAAGTTCAAAATACTATATTATTTTCAGATCCCATTACCAATTAATGCCACACTTTGTTCTGTACTATTGCACTATGCTATATTTGTTACTTGCTGTTTTCAATAAATAAATAAAAATGTAATCAATCAATAAAAAAAAAAACAACAACGATCATTTGGTTTCAGCAATGTATCTTTTCAGACAGAAACTAACAACATAAGCTTATTTATTAATATATTAATTACATAAATGCATGATGCAAGTATAATTGTGCACAGATACACATCACTGCAGTCCAAATATTTAACAATGTTTTAATTAACACGTCATTGCTTTGAATTCAGTTAGAAAATATTTTGCATATATTGTTTTACAAACAGGGGAGGGTTCAAGAAATAAAAATATCATATTTTTCCTTTTTAGGAAATGGTACAACCCCATTTAGAAAGGAGGTGGGAAAAGGCAAAAATTAAATAACTCAAAATGAAATATCTCAGTGACATCCAGTAATAGCTGAATGAAAATGCCTTGTTTTAGTCATTATAGTATAAGAGAATTGAAGAGGCTGGAAAGAGCTGGCAGGTAGGAAAGTAATCCACAGCTGAAGCGAGTGCCTTGCACTCTGTCCTAAGTGTTCCCTGCACTGCAACACCCGAACCACCTCCTGCAGGAGTAATCACACTGCAATCAGAGCTCACCGCTGGGGACAGAAACAGAGCAACATTCAGAGCACCAAGATTACAAGATGTGTTGTACAATACTTGGATTTATCCATGTGTGAATTAGTTTTGAGCATTAGTTATATCTTCATTAGCGAATCCTCATTAGGTAAATCTGAGACCTGAACATACACTGTGTGGCCAAAAGTATGTGGACACGTGACCACATCCATATGTGGGCCTTCCTCCAAACAGTTGCCACAAAATTGGAAGCACATAATTGTCTAGGATGTCTTTGTATGCTGTAGCATTACATTCTTCCTTTGCCAGAACTAAAACCTAGCCCAAACGCATGACAATGCCCCTGTACACAAAGCGATGGCCATAAAGACATGGCTCTAGAATGATCTATCTTGCTCGACAGATCGAGATCAGCGGTTCTTAACATTTTTATGAGTGCAACCCACTTTTAAGAATGACAGGGTTTTGCTGAACTAGACTGAAGCGTAGAGGTGATCATGCTTTCACTGGGGCTGGCTCTAAGCTTTGGAATAGCCTGCCTCTACATATTAGAACTGCTCCTACTTTAACTAGTTTTAAATCCCATTTAAAAACTTGTTTATTTTCCCTAGCATTTGACCATTCATAGCAATAGGGGCAGTGGTGGCTTGACAGTTACGGCTCTTGGTTACTGATCGGAGGGTTGGGGGTTCAAGCCCCAGCACTGCCAAGGTGCCACTGTTAGGCCCTGCTCCCAGGGCGCTGTATAATGGCTGACCCTGCGCTCTGACCCCAACCTCCTAACATGCTGGTATATGCGAAGAAAAGAATTTCACTGTGCTGTAAAGTATATGTGACCAGTAAAGACTCATTATCATTATATCTGTTATATGATTGTTATGTAACGAATGTCACAATATTAGTATATTTATTTATATATATTTATATCTTATTCCTAGTTTAGCTTTTGTAATTATTGTTGTAAAGCACTTTCATCAACCTGTGCTGTTTTTAGTGGTGCTATATAAATAAACTTGACATTGACATGGCTTGCCAAGGTCGGAGTGGCACAGAGCCCTGACCTCAACCCCACCGAACACCTTCGGGATAAATTGGAACACCTAACTAGGGCCTTATAATAGCATAAGTGGGAATAAACCTGGAATGGGATGTTCAAAATGCACATACGAGTGTTATGGTGAGGTGTCCACAAACTTTTGGTCATACAGTGTACCAGGTATGGAAAATAAGAAGGTACAAACAATTAGATACTAATATATCTTGGAGTTTGGACTTTCAAGAGCAACAATAAGACAGTATATATCAGCCAGGTTAATGATACTGCGGTACATACCCTGGCCACTGGTGGTGTCTGTCTGTAAGTGGTACATACACCACCCCCATGAGTGCCTTTTTGACAAAGGTACCATCACTCTGGCGATCATACTGCTCCAGAACTTGGCTCCCACCCTCTGGACCTACAGGCAGCACCAGTCTTCCACCTGGTTTCAGCTGATCTAGAAGCTGACGAAGATTTTATTGATGGGTTCAGAGGCTGAAACACTTAGTCATTCTGACTGCTAGCTAAGACTTCTTATTACTGAATTGAATTGCCAGGTGATGTTGGCTTTATATGTACAATGATTGATGCCCGGTGATGTCCTTTAGGATGCAGAGTCATCATGGCACAGATCCCTAAATAGGACAGTGTAAACTCAATGGTTAAAATATTGGACTACTGCCACTGCCGGGCCCTTGAGTAAGGCCCTTATAACCCTCAACTGTTCAGTTGTATAAAATGAGATAAATAAAAGTCCCTCTGGATAAGGGTGTCTGGCAAATGCCATAAATGTAAATCTTTTTTAGCATTAGTGGCCACATGCACAAATGTAAGGTTTATTCTTCCCATTATAAACTTGTTATGCAAGAAATACCACTTACAATTTATTTTTTTTTGTTTGTTTTGCGCAAAATGTGACAGGGTTAAGCACAGACAGGGTTAGACTGTAGAGCAGTATAGAAGCTATGGGGAAATTGATAACTTATGTGCCTACCGCTTTGGGGATTGTAGGTGCTGCTGCCCCAACGTGAATGGCATCATATGGCGCTCCATCTGGAAAACCTAACCGTCCATCACCCACTGAAAAGGAACATAACCACGTTTAGGCCAAAGAAACTTTTTTGTTTTAGTTTATATAAATTCTGAAACTGAATTACTTGATTTTAGTGGCTTGTGACCACTGTTGTAATAAAGTTGTAGTGTAGGTGTGCTGACATACTGTAGTTAGCAGTGTTACCAAATATAAATTCGATGTATGGACAATAATACTTACACTGCATAAAAGGGGAACTCATTGTTTATATTTAGAATAAATAAAGTAATGCAATAGTTTCGGTATAAACAGTAATTTAGAGTTTGCACCTGCATTCTTATAGCTGTGATTTTTAAATATAGTACACTACAAAGAACTACTGCAAATACTATAGTGATGATCTTTATGTTAAAGAAATTTAAAGCTACAGAATGTAAGATTTTGTAATTTCCCCCTCTCTGGTAGAAAAATGTTATTCCAAGCTACTCCATCAAGAACGTTTCATAACATAGCTTGTGCTGCACTCTTTTCCACCGTGGGCGTTCATCTCACTGCTGTGATTGCACATACAGTACAAATTAAAGGCATGTCCCAACCCACACAATGAACGATAATTAGTACATCTAAACGAGGGCTGGGAGATACGGCAAAAAATATTATCACAATATGTCATATTCATATAATTCGAGACCCATATTTATCACGATATATATTCACATTTGTACATTGCACATTTTTGGAATTTCCAAGTTGCCTGCCATAATACTTTGAAAAGAAAGAAAGAAAAATCCTAAACAGTCAGAATAATCGCTTCAAAACTGCATTGTGGGCCCAGAGACTGTCAAAGCAATTCGGTTTGAAGTGTACCAGAAGGTTCAAATATTTTATAGAGTTCATCAATCAAGTGCAGTTGGATATGAATATTAAAAGATAAGACAGTTTTAAAGCTTAATAAGAGCAGTCTAGTATTTGAATATGCTCTCAGATGTATTTACAGTACATTCAGATATCTAAGAATGGACGCCATGTGACTGAGGAATGATACATTATTGAGGTTCAGGGGAGAGAAAATTTACAAAAGCTTGAGTGGACTATTTTGCCAGATCATAAATGACACAAAATGAACTAGTTGCCTAATGTTAAGCTCTGGTTGAAGGAAAAAGGGTTGCTCCACTGTAATCTCCATTTCCTGAGACTCTAGTCTGCTAACTCCAGTAGCTAAAATATGGTGTATAGAACAAAACTGGTCTTTTGTTGCTGTTTGTTTTTTTAATTTAACTGTGTTCTTTTAAATAATCTACACCGATTAGCCATAACATTAAAACTACCTGCTAAATATTGTGTAGGTCCCCCTTGTACCGCCAAAACAGCCCTGATTCGTCGAGGCATGGACTCCACAAGACCTCTGAAAATGTGCTGTGGTATCTGGCACCAAGATGCAGCAGATACTTTAATTCCTGTAAGTTGTGAGATGGGGCCTCCATGGATCGGACTTGTTTGTCCTTCTAAGACATTTTTGGTAGGTACTAACTACTGCATACCGAAAACACCCCACAAGTCGTCTAACCATCCCAATTTGGCCCTTGTCAAAGGCGCTGAAATCCTTGTGCTTACCCATTTCTCCTGCTTCCAACACATCAACTTTGAGAAATGACTGTTCACTTGCTACCTAGTACAGTTTTCCTGCACTAATATTGGCACCTTTGGTAAATATGAGCAAAGAAAACTGTGAATAATTGTCTTTATTGTTTAACCTTTTGATAAAAAAAAAAAAAAAAAAAAAAAAAACACAAATACTCTGCTGTCATGGATATGAAACAACTGCAAACAAAACAGATTTATAAAAAAAATAAATATATCTTTGTTAAATACCTGCTAAAACATCAGTCCTGATTCCTTTTTCTTCTTATAGTTTATTATCAGACTCTTCCACTTTCTCACTCCTATTTGTTTACACTCTCTCCTGACTGGCTGCTGCTCCTGCCAAGTACAATGTAAACGGACTTCTTTCATGCCTGAGGTTGGGATGTGAAGATGTTTAACCCATCTGAGCTGGTGTGGAAAGTATGTATAGAAATTTCACACCAATTCTGACCAGACATCCCTCACACAGCTCTGGCTATGAAATAGTATTACAAGAATGTCATGGGTGAATCATGCCAGCACAGAAAACTCATATAATAGAAGGTGGGGTTTTTTTTCCCATCCAATTATCACAAGTTTTCCCATTTTTGACAAAACCCTACGGACTGTAGCTTTAACTGATAAAAAGCATACATCAATCAAATGAGAAAATATGAAATACTTATAAAGCAATACTGGTATATTGAGGAGGAAAAGCAGACTCTGGTTTGTTATTTCATTTCATGCATACCACTCTATTCCGTTCTTAAGTGTCTCACCCACTAGCTTGACCCTTCCAGAGGTTAACAGCTCCAGTTCATCAGCTTGGACATTTTTCACCGACGCTTGCACTAGTTCTGCTATGTGATCAATTCCCACCACTTTTCCAGTGGGACCTACCTGCATATAAAAGATACAGTTTAAAATTAAAACATTTTTTTTCCTACAGTAGCAACATTCAATCTTGGTGCCAATAATAATAACATCCGGTATACCCAGTACAGCCAGTATAATTGTACTCGTAGAATATCTCACATTTCCAGGGGGTTACACTTACCATCTGTGATTATGATTCTGACCACCGTCTAATTTAATATAAGTTAATGTAATTGTCATGCATGTGCAGTTAAACGCTTTCGCCTAACTTAAAAAGAAGTTGGGGTCAGAGTGCAGCCTAGGAGCAGTTGAGGGTAAGGACCTTTTTCAGGACCCAACAATGGCAGTCTGGTAGTTCTGTATTCACAACCTTCACAGAATAATGCTGCGTCCCAAATTGCCTACTTATACTATGCACTAAAAGTATAGTGCTGTGAAAAAGTATTTGAGCCATCCTGATTTCTTCTGTTTTTGTGTATATCTCATACGACATTGTTTCTGAAATTAAAACAAAATCTAAGATAAAACAAAGGCAACCTGAGTAAACACAAAATACAGTCTTTAAATGATAATGTATTTATTGAAGCAAAAAAGTTATCCAATAGCAACTGGGCCAGTGTGAAAATGTATTTGCCCCCGTAGTTCAGCTGGACTAGACGCAGCCAGGCCTGATTACTTCCAGACCTGTTCAATCAAATCAACACTACAGTAAGAACCATTATCTCCAAATGGAAAAACTCGGCACAGTAGTGAACCTTCCCAGAAGTGGCCGACCTTCCAAAATTCCTCTAAGAGCACATTGACGACTCATCCAGGAAGTCACAAAAGAGCCAAGGACAACCTGAAAGGATCTACAGGCCTCTCTTACATCAATAAAGATCACTGTTCATGACTCCACTATCAGAAAGACACTGGGCAAAAATGGCATCCATGGAAGAGTGGTGAGGTGAAAACCACTGCTAACCCAGAAGAACATTAAGGCTCGTCTGAATTTTACCAAAACACACCTTGATGATCCTCAAACGTTTTGGGAGAATGTTCTGTGGACTGATGAGCCGAAAGTGGAACTGTTTGGAAGACAGTGGTCCCGTTACATCTGGCGTAAACCAAACACAGAGTTACACAAAAAGAACATCATACCTACGTTCAAGCATGGTGGTGGAAGTGTGACGGTGTGGGGATCCTTTGGTGCTTCAGGGCCTGGGCAAATTGAATAATTGAGGGAAACATGAATTCTGCTCTATATCAGAAAATCCTCAAGGAGAATGTCCGGTCTTCAGTCCGTAAGCTGAAACTCAAATGCAACTGGATTATGCAGGAAGACAATGATCCAAAGCATAGGAGTAGATCTTAGTTCTATAAGTAAGTGAAAGACTGATCTCCAGTTATCAGAAGCATTTGGTTGCAGTTATTGCTGCTAAAGGTTGCACAACCAGATTTTAAGTTTAAGGGGGCGATTAGCTTTTCTCATGGGTGATAGGTGTTGGATAACTTTTTTTGCTTCAGTAAAATAAATAAATAAATAAATAAATAGAAATTGTGTGTCTACTCAGGTTGCCTTTGTTTTATGTTGTATTTCTTTGAAGATCGCAAAATATTTAGTATGAGATATACAAAAAAACAAGAAATCAAGATACTTTTTCACAGCACTGTATGTGCTCTATTCATGAAGAAAAAGTATATACTTTTGAGTGTGTAGCAAAAGAGTATGCAAGTACTGGGACATACTAAAACATCATGTGACGAAAGAGAACGTTGTTGCCTATTTACACACACCGTCACCGTAAACACCTTGTTGCATTTCAGATTTTCATCATTCATTATTCCTAATATAAAATTTATACAATATACTTGAATTTACCATTCCCTTGATTTATTTTTCCACATTTCATTTACACCTCTCTAAATTGCGTCCTTGAATTCGACGAAGCAAACGGTCAGAAAACTCTTTTGTAGGAAATATTAGCTAAAAAGGTGTCGATGGATCCATTCTTCGAAAAACTACCGGAAATAGTAGACCATCTGAGCACCTTTGGGATCCTCATTTCAAGATACTAAGATTTGGTACACACTAATTCTAATGTTGGACACTATTTAGGACGGAGAGTATGCGAATTGGGATGTCACATAATACTGTTTAATGTTTAATTTTAAATATATATATATATATATATATATATATATATATATATATATATATATATATATTATATTATATTATATTATATATATATATATATATATATATATATATATATTATATTATATTATATTATATATATATATATATATATATATATATATATATATATATATATATATTATATATATATATATATATATATATATATATATATATATATATATATATATATATATACACATTTAATTACAGCAATCAACGAAATACCAATAATAACAATAATTAAATAACACCAGAGCTCATTCATATACTATTGACATGTTTTAGAGATACTGTAAATATGCTGGGAAGCTCACCATTCTTGCGAAGCAGGCAGTGAGATAACCGCTCCCTGAGCCAACATCCAGTGCTGAAGCTCCTTCAGTTAACTGCTCACTTAGAATCTCCAAAACATGTGCATGCTACAGAGAAAAGTCACATTATTAGACCAAATTCATTCTCCACATGTGCAGTCACACCATTACTATAGCAACAAACTTTACCATATTAAGTCCAGTATGGATCAAAATGACCTCCATACTCACAAGCTATAAAATCGTAAACACACATGCCTGACTATTCTCACTGACTTACCATATGAGGAGCACTGATGGTGGCCTTGTACCCTTTGAAGAGAGCAAGAAACAATGTATATTTATGTTGAGAAAAATGTTTTTTCCTGCTATCTAATTTGTAGTTTCAGTGTGTCTGTTCAACATACCTATTGACTGAGGAGAATCCTCATATGGGTAATCTTTGGAATAGATGCCCCGATCAGTGGCAAGCATGGCTTCGAACACTCGATCACTACGGATAACTCCGTGCTCTGTCATGTAAATGAATAGCACATACTATCAACTCTGTATGAATAGGAATATGTAATGTGTAGAGTTTAATGAACGTTTGTATTACACACAAGTCATGGTTTTTTTACCTCGCAAACGGCTTATAAGTTGTGGATGTGTTTTGCCACTAGATATCCATGCCATGGTCCTGGTTAGAAGCAAACCCATAGGGAAAGCCAGTGCTGCCAGCCTGGCCACACACCACATTTCCTGGAGAAGGAACACCTGCAGCACATTTCCAAATTATACTTTAAAAAAAATAAATTAAAGTTGTACAAATTTAAGGATTGTTCCAACATTAAATCTCAAAATAATGCTGAGGAACTTGTAATTTGGTTTAATTTGAGACATTTTAAAACAAAAATGCGGTAAAAAAAAAAAAAAAAATGACTCCCCATAAATTTCCATGTTTCGGTTCATGAAATGTCCATCTACAGCCACAACCACAATGAAAACTGTTGAGCACTTTCATGTTGTTATGCTGCTTATTTTGTGAATCAAGTTTAATTTTAATGTACCTCCAAAAAGCATAACTACAATCTGTTATCTGTGTTAGTTTGACAGCTAATATTCCTTCTTGCAGTTGCATATTTGCATTACTAATGGTGGCTCACTGGTTAAATGGGTACTGGTTAACGGGCAAAGTTTGGGGTTCCAAAAATGTATTTCACTGACACTAGAAACATAAACAGTGTCTGTTATTTGTCCCAGTTTCACAAGTAATCCAAATGCTCTTTTTCATCTGAAAACTCTAAACACGCTCAAGTCCACCAGATGAGTGGATCCTCATTTTCCAAATGAGCCAAACTGAGTGGATCCGCATTTTCACCTCACGATGATAGTAAGATATCAAATCATCTTTTTTTATGATTGTTTGGTAATTTATTGACATTGAATAGGTTTTATCTCTGAACTGTCACTAGGTTATAATTTTAATATGCAAGTAGTCTTTCTTTATCTGACACCAGGTTAGCTCACTATCAGACAGTTGTAACTAGCCATCTAATGTAATTATTTGTTATAAAATAACAAATAAGTACTGAATTAAGAAAAAAGATTTATATAATCAGATAATGGTGCTTTTTTTTTATTGAAACCGATAATATAACATCAAAACCCTAGTTGGTGAATTTTGACACGGGACCCTCCGAGAACTATGAAACAATTCGAACACTGCACAGGACACTGTATCATGGCCGACCTCAGCTTCCTAACAAGCTGGGATATGTGAAGAAATGAATTTCATTATACTGTAATGTAAATGTGCCAAGCCTTCTCCTTCTACTACAGCAACGTGATCAGTAACAGAATTAACATCTTTAAGTTGCTCTCATATGATACAAGTGACAGTAAGGTATAAATATTTTTAAAACTAGATTAATCTGTATATACTGTACCTCAACCTACATACAACACTGTGCTATTGTGTGACCCTGCATATCAACAAATAGCAGTAACTCCCAAGCACAACGGTGCAAAGGACAAGACTATTCAGAGCTGGACAAAAATCACAGAGATAATGTTAGAGAAATAAACTGAAATGTTGACATCCTACATTTCCCTCTTTCCATTTTTTTTTAAATATATGTGGATGGTTTTCGTGGCATCTGTTTTTATATAGTTCATGGGAGCTTTGATATTTTTTCCTGGTATGTATGCAAAACTAAATTTAAATTAAAAAACTTTGACCAAATAAACAAAACAAAAAAACAAATAGCAGTAATTCTCTTGCAAAGTGTTTTTTTCTCTCTCTAATAAAATGATTCGGGGTTGTTATGTTTAAAAGTCCTTTCATGCTAAACTGACTCTGTAAGTACAATTCCCAGAACGCAAAGAGTGGAGCGTTTCTGGCTTAATGGACATAGAGTTCATTTAAAAATGCAGGACATCCCTTTCTCATGGTCATTTGTAAAGTCAGGGTAATATTACATTTTACCATTGGCTTTCTTCCTACCTTGACATGCTCTGGTTCAGACGTTCATGTGCAGGGGAAAACATTACTATATATTTATACTATAACTAGCTACTATTATTTGTGGGCGGCTGTGATTCAGGTGGTAGAGTGGGTTGTTTAATAATCGTAGGGTTGGTGGTTCGATCCCCAGCCCTTGGGCAAGACACTGAACCCCAAGTTGCTCAAGATGGCAAGCTAGCACCTAGCGCATTATAGAACCGCTAAAGTTTAAAAAAAAAAAAAAAAAAAAAAACACTATATAAGTGTATATTATGGTAATATAATAAATCAGTCCCCATGGCCCACAAACAGTCCACATCCATCCATCTTCTACTGCTTACTCCTTTTCAGGGTCACGGGGAACCTGGAGCCTATCCCAGGGAGCAGCGGGCACAAGGCGGAGTACACCCTGGACAGGGTGCCAGTCACATACACACTCACACAACCATTCACATACTACGGACACTTTAGCCTACAACGCATGTCTCTGGACCGGTGGAGGAATCCAGAATAGCCGGAGGAAAACCATCACAGCACGGGGAGAACAGGCAAACTCCACACACACGGCCCGGGCGGGACTCAAACCCCGGACCCTGGAGGTGTCCGTGCTAACCACTAAGCCGCCGTGCGCCCGACAGTCCACATCTTGTGTTGTGTGAGTTGGGACAGACCCAGATAGGAACAGACCTAAAATGTGGTTTATGGGCCCTGAGGACTGTTAAAGACCCACTGCTTCAGAGTTTCTAAAAAGCATTTTACAATCATGTCATTTCTGTGTTGGTTCTAAAAAAAAAAAACAAACAAAAAAAAAAAACAAAAAAAAAAAAAAACATTTGACCAAACAAAAACCTGAAATAATAATAAATCAAAAAAAACTGCTGACTCTTTTTTTTAATACCCTTTTTTGTTAATATTATAGTTCCAAAATAACATTAACTCCAGTGCTAACATTACAACTCAGACACCCACACAAAAACAGTAACAGATCTGAACTTGTTTATGAACCCGTTTAAAGCAGTCATTAAGACGTGACTTTGTTGCGACAGATAGACAAATCTAAACCTGATGTTTGGGATTACTTTCTGAGAATATAACGTGAACCACACTTATCGTACATTAGAAATGAGTGTACATATTCCTCAGCCTACCTAGACTAGTCTTGAAGCCAACATTCAGCGTCGCTTTCGATGACCTACGTTTAAAAGACGTGACATTTCTGTGTTAAAAGAGAAATGAAGACTGAACACCGCACTCCCACAACGTCATCTCAATTTGTTTACACACGAAGCCGTCTACTCTTCCAGCAAGTTTAACGCCAAAACAAGTACTCCTCTTTTTGTTCCCCACAATATTTTTTTTTTTTTGCATGTCCCACCTGCATTTAAAACTAAAAGATATTAATAAAAATGCAATATATAAGAACCTTACGTTCCACTCTAAAGCCACTTACGTTGGAGAATGTACAGACGGAAGCGCACAACGCTCAACCAATCACAATGAGGAGAATTTTGACTGACGCGTCTGTTGTCCAATGAAAATTCAGAAACGTTAATACGTTTCGGTTGTGCTTCTGTTTACCTCGGAGAGCAAACTGAAATGTTGGTGCTTGTGTGTTAATACGAGAAGTCTGCTAACTGTTTAATATATTTGAATTAGGAGAGCATTAACTACGTTTAAGGTAAGAATGGAAGATAAATTTCGGTTGCGTTACATATATAGATCACGTGGTCTCTGGATATTGCTAGTTAGCTCTCCTTGCTTTTGCGTCCTGATGTTAAGGGAAGATTTCACGCTTGCCTGTTTAGTTTGTTGTTTTGGCCAGATATGTTATTCAGACTGATTATGTTAGTCATAGTCACGCAGACAGCCAAATCAGAGGAATTAATCTGACACACATAAGGAAGGGACGAGTATAATGAGATTGTGCGTTCAGGCTGTGTTACTGGCTCTTTGGTTGTTTAGGCTGATGGGCAAATCCATCAGAAGCAGATCATCCCCAACACAAATACCCATATAACATTTGGATTCATTATTCTTATCAGTATATTCAATCATCTTCAGTAACCGCTTAACCCTGGTCAGAGTTGTGGTGGCTCCTGTGGGGTAGTTTAGAGTAACCAGAACACCTTCCATGATTTTGGGTGGTTGGAGGAAACCAGAGAACCTGGAGGAAACCCAAGGGAGAACATGTGAAAATCCACACAGACACTAATGCTTCATTCGACCGAAGCTCGCAGCTTGTAATTCCCAACCTCCATCTAGGACAAGCCAAAGAAGATGCCTCCTCTGCTTGTCAGCTTGGAGTAGTCACTCGGTGCATTTACATGGACAACAATAATCCGATATTAACTTGATTAAGATGATTAAGAAACTAGCGTGTAAACAGCGATTATTGATTACCTTAATCCGATTAAAGTCACACTTGAAGTTAACACAAATCGAATTAAGATGTTTTTTAGGACGGATATTCCTATGGAGTATTCCTATTTTAGTCACATTATTGACATGTGTTCGTGAATTGAACAGCCTCAGAATTACCGGTACTTCGTCACACACTTCCTCAGTCTCTCTTTCGTTGTCGCTCTCAATGTCACTTACGTCTCGAGGCAAATTCGCCCTTGAGCTTGTGCTGTCCTCTTCATCACGCAGCAGTCCAGCCTTTTGAAACCCGTTGGTGATAGTAGATTTTATGACACTGCTCCACGCTGTTAGGATCCACTGGCAGACTTGAGCAAAAGTTGCTCTTCGCATGCTATTTCTTTCTTCGACAGCCAGATCGATCGCCTTTAACTTGAAAGCTGCATCATATGCATTTCTTCGTATGGTGTGCATGAAGCGCAAAATGACTGATCTGAAGAATTTAGTATGAGTGCGTTTGATTTAATTCAAACAGTGTCATTGGTCCACTGTGACCTGTTCGGCAATTTCATTGGTCCAATGTGACGAGGATAAATGTTTTGGCGGCATGAAGCTCGTTAGCCAATAAAAATCCATAAATTAGCCGCATCATTGTTTAAGCCGCAGTGTTCAAAGTGTGTGAAAAAAGTAGCGGCTTATAGTCCAGAAATTACGGTACATTCTTGCTACACTTTGCAGTTCTATACTGATGTTTTCAACTTTATACAGACACACACACACAAACCTGCTGTTCATTTTGAGTTTTGATTGATGCCCTTCCATGCTATTTCCAGATGTTGTGCTATTATTTGGTGTGTTCATGGTGGAAACTCGCGTTACAATAACAACACAATACAGTTAATCATGTAGTCTTACTGTATGTGGAGCTTTGAATGTTCTCCCCGTGTTTGCATGGGTTTCCTCCGGGTTATCTGGTTTCTTCCAACTGTCCAAACACATGCATGTAGAGGGACGGGCTATGCTAACTTGCCCAAGGTGTGAAATATATATTAATATAATATAATATTGCAATATTCATTGCAGTTCCATGCGAATGTCAACTTTACCTTTAAAAAAATACATTTCTTAACAGAAGAACAAGACCATTGTTAAATTGTCCATTTAGGTCTGTATTTTACTGCATTAATGTGCTGTAATAGAAATGTTAAGGAAATTGACATGTTTATCCACCACATATGAGGTGTTCACCAATATTAAAATAACATTTTCAACCTGCCATATTTCACGTTTTCAAAAGTGGGTTCAAAAACCTATTTTTTAAAACTTTATGTTAACAATAAGCATTTTGCAGAAAGATGGAGAAATAAATACACTCACTTTGTCATAACAGCGATGCCTTTTGAATTTATAAGGGCTATATTTAGGACGTCACAACGCTTCAGTGCTATGTCACATCCGTACCGTTTTCAAGATTAAGTTTATATCATATATCATAATTCCTAATACAAATAACTTAAAACTTTCTGTACAAAGCTAATGTACATCCATGCTAATTATGTTCAACAACTCATCTCCCTTCTTTGCTCTGAACAACCATAATAATGCGTTACGGACGTGACAGTTATGGACGCTTCATATTAAATCGTATTCACCGGCGCACATTTGTTTACCATCATGCTGCTGTTAGATGATGGACTTATATTACTGCGATCTGTTTCTGGCTTCCTGTACATCGGAAAATTTTAGAAATGTAATTAATTCATTTATTCTAGAAACATATAAGAAATTAAATTCTAACAGCAACAAGAGCACCATGGGGATTTACAGATCACTATATTGTTATCGTTCTTACAGTATTTGAATAAATGTGAACTAATGAACTAAACTTTTCCCGCCTCGTGCCCAGTGTTCCTAGGATTGGCTCTGGACTCACTGTGACCCTGACCAAGATAAAGTGGTTACTAAAGACAAATGAGAGAGAGTGTGACGGGTTATTTTTCTGACCCAGAAATGCGGTCTACTCTGAGCTGCCACCTTTTCCTTAAAAGGCAGCTTACAAGACGTATGTATTTTACCAGAGACGAAGGCATCAATCAGTGTAGGACTGCAGAACGAAAATGTACACATGTTAACAGTGTTGTTTTTTCATTGCGATTACAGTTTGTCTCATGGGCAAGGGAGATATAAAAATGACAAACTGCTATTCAAGAGTCTGATGAATACACTGACTCTCCCTGACAAAACTAGCTACTAGAGGCAGGTCTCCCAGAAAACACCATCAATCAGTATCTCAAACACTAGGGTTGTCACCATACCATGAACATATCGTACGATATTATACCAGCTGAAGTATCATGATACCACGCAATATTGTGTTAGTTCCTAATTCAAATCTACAAAATGAACCAAATTTACAGAAATACACAGATCGAAATGAAAACAGACAAACTGAATTTTCCTCTGAATACTTTATTAATGAGAATGAATAACTGGATATTGGGGAAAAACTCAAGAACAATCATACAATTGACAACCAACTAATTCAATGTGCATCATCTGTTGTTCCCTAGAGCAATGAAATCATGCAAATGTTAATTGTCCTCAGAGTATTAGTAATTGGCACATCATTATGAATAAATAAATGAATTTGGAAATGAATTTGGAAAGTAAGGAACGTTAGCTCGCTTACAAGCAAACACTAAGATTAGTACTATAACATGGCGGCTAGTGTAATGTTAGCCCGCTTACTAGCAAACACTGCTAAGTTGAGTATTATAACACGTCGGTTAGCATACTAGCAAACAGGAAATCTTTAAAGATTAAGGTAAAGAATTTTGGTTAAATGAAGTGTCTCTAACCTTTGTATATTCTGCAAAAGCAATGAGATCAAGCAAAGTGTCAGACATCATTACTTACGATACTATCGTATCGACGATACTATATTAAAAATACATTGGCATCAGCGGTATTTTGAAGCTTTAGTACCGCGATACAACAGCAGTACTGGTATACCGTGGTGCAACCCTACCAAACATTATCTTATGGTTTCTAGAAATCTTCTGATTATTATTCGGCATGAGAGCATACACTGCGATACGAGACATATCCCAATACAGGCTTCATGAGACAATATCGATACAAAACATTGCGTTTTAAATTTTAATACATTTATTTTGTGATAAACAAATTCTCTGTATGCTATTACCTCTTGTGCTGCTGCCTAGTGTGTCTACAGTACAGTGGATATATATATATATATATATATAAGTATACACACCCCTGTTAAAATGGCAGGTTTTTGTGACGTACAAAAAATGAAACAAAGTTAAATCATGCCAGAACCTTTTTCACCTTTACTGTGAAATTGCAACATATAAATATCAAGTGACAAACACCCAAAAAAAAAAAGATAAACAAAAAACATCAATATCCAGTTTGTATAAGTGCACACACGCTTTTATAATTGGGAATATGTTCAGAATCAACCAGTCACATTCAAACTCATGTCAAAAAAATTGAATGATGTGATAATGCATCTTAATTTTTTTTTCACTTTAATTAAAGGTTCAAATTTCACAATAAAGGTAGAAAAATTTCTGACATGATTGATCTTGGTTTAATTTTTTTTTTTACATCACAAAAAAACCTGCCATTTTAACAGGGGTGTGTAGACTTATATCCACTGCAAATGGATATAACTTATCATTTGAAGTTTTATTCAATCAGGCCCTCCAGGATTTTGCGATAGCAGAAATTCGCACAAAATCAAACAAACTCCACAATATTCAGAGGAGCTTGCAATTTTTCTAAATTACCGCAGATTTGGGCCAAGACACGTCATGTGACATCATCACAACTCGCATTCAGCCAAAGCCCTCTTAGATTTACGTGTGTTGAACATGAGTACAGCTAAAAGGTCTGTGCAGAACAATTCAAGTGAAGATATACTTAAAGTTTCAAGTAGTTTTCTGCCAAAAAAAAAAGCACAAAAACCCCTGCAAGTTGCATTGCGAATTCTGAAATAAAATCAATCATTTTTGACTGCAACAATCACAAAAAAAATCCTGTACAGATTGATTAAACCTTCAGTGAATTCCATCTGGAGATCTCTGATTAGAACACAAGTATAGTAAATGAATGTGTGGTGCAACTGGTAATTAGTTTTGTGTTCCTCACCCCCCCCCTCTTCAAACCCTGTTTCTTGTTTCTATACTAGCATGAACTCCATCCTCACCCTGTTACAAATTGCTGTCGCAATTGTGTCAAGTGTTGTAG
This sequence comes from Ictalurus punctatus, assembly GCF_001660625.3. Classification (NCBI taxonomy): domain Eukaryota; kingdom Metazoa; phylum Chordata; class Actinopteri; order Siluriformes; family Ictaluridae; genus Ictalurus; species Ictalurus punctatus. The sequence continues at coordinate 11,842,079 of NC_030424.2, read as the reverse complement.
CTTGAATGATTGATTCAGTCTCATGAACTAGGTCTGAAAACACCTCACATCGCTGGGCTGTGATTACTGAGTTGGCAATTGTTTTTACAGCTACGCTCAATCTAGCAGAGACATGAGTGATGATTCCGAAAGTTTCGAGACCCGGTCCAGCGGTGATTTGTGGTCAGAGATCTGCTCGGATCTGCCGGAGCCACTGGACCACGGAGCCGCTGATGAACTCTTCACAGATTCATTCCAGCCTCAAGGTCCTGTGAGCAACCAGAGCAACTTTACCTCTCCTAGTAACCTTACTTCTTCCAGTCAGTGGGAACCGATGGCAGACTCTGCAGTCTACATCGCCAGCTTAGGTATGGGAGTTTTTTTTTTTAATTGACATACTTTGATGCTAATAGACTTCATTTTAAAAATGGTCTACCGTGACCTTTAAGAGAATGCGCTTTGCTTTGCAGAGAACCGATTGAAGAGGATTAAAGGTCAGTCAAATGAGGTGACATCAAGGGAAATGCTGCGCTCCTTGTCCCAAGCCAAAAAGGAGTGCTGGGACAGGTTCCTCCATGATGCCCAGACTTCAGAGTTATTCCAAGAAGGAGATCTGGATCAGAGGCAAGTGAAGAACAAATTTCTTTAGTCTTATGTGGTGTTCCCTTGGCCATCACTGTACTAATTTATATTTGTATGGAAGGTGGTACTTATTAAGGTGCTTATATGACCTGATCTTCTATTATGTTAATTTGCTTATCTGTCCATGGTATACCGGTCCTTCCAAGATTTATGATCACCGAAATTAACGCAAAATCAAGCAAACTTTGCAATATTCTGAGGAGCTTGCAGTTTTTCAAAATTACCGCAGATTTGGGTTAAGATGCATCATGTGACGTTATCATAACGCGCATTCAGCCAAAGCCCTCTTCTATTCACATGCGTCGAACACGAGTACAGTTAAAATGTCTCGTTTACCAGCAAACATCACTGTGAAAGACTGTGCAAAACAATTTCTTGCAAGTGCAATTTCACCAATTCCAGTAGTTTTCCACAAAAAAAAAAAAAAAAAAACCCACAAGTCGCATCACAAATTTCTGGAAAAAAAGCCACAGCAAAATCAAGCATTTTTGGCTGGACAATCACAAAAAACTCTACGAAGTCATGTACGGAATGGTATACGTATATGCATATTACACAGCTGATGGATATTTGACATTTACATTGACATTTAGAATTTAAGTACACTGTAATACTTTGTCCTTTTTGCCTCGGCAGTGCTTTGGAGCATCTGAAGCGTTGGTTGTCTCCAGAGCGTGTAGCAATCAGTGCAGAAGAGCTGGAGTACCTCCTCTTGCCATCTAAGAGCAGAGAAAGAGCCTCACACCACCCATCCAACACAGGTTATTCAGAAGAGCTGGACGAGGAAGAATGTTCAAGTCCCGAGAAATAAGTCACATCATTCCCCAAAAGACTGTAGTCACATGACCAGCAGATGGTGTGTAGATTCATTGTGTAGTATGTGATGGTGAAATCTTCAGAGAAAGACTTTGTGGGGATTTTCAAACCATATTCTGTATTTTAAAGACAAAGGGGATTATCTTAAGTACTCTATAATCTTCCACCATACTTTTTCTCCTCTCTTTCTCTCTCTCTCTCTCTCTCTCTCTCTCTCTCTCTCTCTCTCTCTCTCTCTCTCTGCTCTGCAACACAAATTAGTGTTTAAGATATTGAACAGTATTATGATATTTGTGTGTTTAGCTGCATAAATGAAAACCTTTAAAAGGTCTAACATTCTGTATAGCTCTTCCTACCGGGTTTTCAAGAAAACCAGAAATCAAAACCGCCATTTTTGTTTTACCTGGCTGTGTCCTTGAACGTATCGTACAATACACATGAGGATCAATCTCTTAATAGACAAATTTCTTGTTTTTCTTTGATCTTTCATCTCCTCTAAGTTTTCTGGGGTTTTTTTTTTAATGATGTCACCATGCATGCACAAGCTTTTAAAAACAATATTAAACAGTATCAGGTTATGTTTCACCGCTACTTCCTCTACACTAGCTACCATCAAGCACACAATTCCACCAGTTTAATTTCATTAGTTTGGCTCTTCAGTGGGCAGATGAGTTTTAAAGGAGATCTCAGCACTCCAACACATTAAATATGTTCATATTGAAAATTCCTGAAGTGCTTTGTTATTCTTGTGTTGATTTCTTGGCTGCTGCAGCATTTTCGTTATTCCTGGAGAAATTAGTGGTTGTAGGCCCTGCTGACGTCACTGGGGGACATTGCTAGCGCAGTTACGATAGTGTTTAATAGCAAGGGGGGAAATAAGCTCCAAAAAACAAAAGAGCAAAGCTTCTTTTCTGACACACCATTTTTCAGCAACTGTGCATGTCACGTTAACGAGATATCCGAAGTAGAAGTAGAGGAGACGACAACCATTGGGCTCAGTTCCATATTGCAGTGCAGTTATTCCTCACCGTTGCATTGTGTTGACTCATGGCGGAGATTCGGCTAAACTAGTTAGCCATCAAGGTGATCACAAGTACGATGACAACGGTATTAGTGTGAATGTTTAAGCTTTGGAAGCTTATCTGTTTGAGCAGGAAGTTCAACAGCATTGTGAGTAATGTAGGAAAATGTTAACCAAAGTGGAAATAGATCAACATGATGGGGGAAAAAAAGAAGTCTGATTAAATTCTTAATTATCTTGGATGCCACGGAAGATTAATTGTTCAGTTAATTATAAAGATTAGTAAGGAGGTGGATTTTTTCATTCAAGGTGTAGTTCTCCTTAATTAGAATGAAAGCCTGAAGACACATTGGTCTTCGTTTTTTTGTGGGTTTTTTTTTTTTTTTATGATATTGCACATAAATGTTAATATTCCCTTTGTATGACTGTATATTTGCAAAATAATGACCAGTAGATGTCAGTAGTTTGTTGTGAATTTTTTTCCCTCCTATTTCTTATCAACTTTTTTTTTTTGTTTTTGTTGTCTGGCTTGTGTTCACTTAGTGGTGCTTGCAAAAAAAAAAATGTTCCCAGCCTAAAATTACTCTTAACCTACAAGAGCTACCCATTTTTACTTCGTTTTGTCTAGTTTGCGAAGTAGGAACAAAGTTCCTTATAACCTAAAATTCTTCCAGAAGCATGGAGATCGTAGTGCTAACTTGTATTAGCATTATATCACAAATATGACTAATAAATTAAATGACACGTGACATGACTACATGGATGTGTAATTTCTGGGCATGTATTCAACTCGCATATATCTTGATGTTAATAATGACATTTCAGTTAAGCAATATTAGCTGTGATTCAGTAAAACACTACAGCACTCCTGCTCGCGCGATATCGCTTAACTGTAATGCCATGGTCATGACTGCCAGTCCGATATTGCTTTTAAAAAGAAAGAAATATTAAAGAAATTAACTGACATTTCAGACACAATATAGCCCCCCCAAAAAATGTTTTTTTTATTTGCCACATTAACGAAAATAGTTCCCAAACAAGCGACAGCTGGATAGTGTTGCTTGTTGCCATGCTAACGCACAGACTGACAGACAGCCCATAATAAGTGTAACAGTTTCAAATGTAAGGAACTGTTGCTAGAAACGGACTTATATGTAGCTACTGTAACACATAGACAACCCGAGTGATGATATATTAAATAACAACACTCTTGGAACACCGCGAATAAAATGAGTGGACCGGAAGTAGCTGCTGTATAATGTTATTTGTTTCCTACGAACGGAAACGTTTTATAGTGAAGTGGAAATGTTAGCGCAGCAAACCACCGCGTTAGAAATGCGAATGAGCGCATATATTAAGTTTTACGGTAATGCGCTTATTTCAGTTCATATGCAGACACTGGAAAAGTTCACACGCATAATTTCTTATTAAGTAATATTACTGTACGCAGCATCTTTACCTGAATGCGATGCACGTTTTATAAATATATAAGTTTTCTTCTTTCTTCAACGAACATTTCAGTTATGTAAGCTTATTTACATTACAATGGAGTATTTATTAATTATAAGAGCTCTGCTGCTCTTTAACATGAAATCAGTTACTGTGAGTTTTTTTTTTGATGGAAGAAATGTAAAAGCTCAGTTTCAATAGACAAAATAAACGGCAATTTTTTCAAAGGACTTTCCATTCACAAGTATTACACATGCATGTAACATATATGTAATTATTCATATATGAATGTGCAACGACGCTACGACTGTGTTGATTATTTACAGCAATGTTTACGACATCTGGCTGTAATATAATATAAATAAAGTGGCGAAGGAGGAGGCTGGTTCTCTCTCACTTCAAGAGCAATGACGTTGAGAATAGAGAATGTGTGTGTGTGTGTGTGTGTGTGTGTGTGTGCTGGCCATCCTCCAGTCTGCTGTGCAGCCACAGGAAGACGAGAGCAGTTTAAGGTGAACGACAGCTGACTGAAAATCTCCACAGACAAAAAAAAACAACAACAACCAGTATTCTCTTTGACCGTCTTTTTCTTTCTTTTTTTTGTTTTGTTTTAATTATTATTGAAATATTAAAACTAAATAAAGTCGTGTTTTACAGTGAACTTATTTTTGGATCATCCACTGTCTACTTGAGATGTGATCAACTCGATAAAAGGAAGGTAAATACTGTGTTCCCTTATTACATAATCATGTGAATTGCAGCTGTAATATATATAAAAATGTACAGTTTTACAAAAGTAATAAATATATATCTTCTGAAATGCCATATAGCAGATATCATATAGACTGTTGTGTAATGTATATAGTGGTCAAGCTTAAATTGATACAAGATGATGCCTTCACTTATGTGTGTATAATATATATATATATATATATATATATATATATGTGTGTGTGTGTATATATATATAATATGTGTATATATAATATGTGTATGTGAGTGCGCCCTGTGATGGATTGGCACCCCGCCTAGTGCCCCATGCTCCCTGGGATAGGCTCCAGGTTTCCCCGTAACCCCGAAAAGGATAAGGCGGTAGAAGTTGGATGGATGGATATATATAAAAATAACACTAGTTATATTCTTCTTTAGAAATTACATTTAGTTATTTGAACATTCTGTAATAAATTGTAGTATTTTTAATGTTTAATTATAGTTCTAGAAATATTGGTTATGTTATTAGTGCAGTCCCTGAAGCATTGACAAGTGAATGTGATTATTTTTTATTTTTTATTGTTGCAGCAGTGGAAATCACAGCCCACCTTTATCAAAGTTATTATATGTAATATTGAGTTAGCATTGAGTTTTTATTGTACTTCTAGTGGTTATTTGAACTGAAAGGGTTTAATCTCAACCCAAACCTCCATAACTCAAAATCAGTTGCTATTTAGACCTATCTAGTGTTTTCTGCTGATGGAAACTACAGGAATAAATCGCTTTATGGCTCCAATAAATAGCCAAATTAATATTGTGTACATTTACATAATAAGCCAAATATTTGAATAGTTGCTTTATGGTCATAAATCTGTACTCAGGAGTCTGTTGAATGTATTGTACAGTTAAATGTTTTTTTTTGTTTGTTTGTTTGTTTGTTTGTTTGTTTGTTTTTGTTTTTTTTTACAGCTGTTCAGTATTCAGGCATAGAATGTGACAGTGTAGGTCTGATAGGCTGTAACAAAAGAACCCTATTCACTAATTTTAGGCTTTGATTATGCTTCAACCCAATTTTATAAATGTCAAGTACCTCCTTTTTTATTAAGATGTTTTTCAAAGCTGGGACACCTCATTTGTTTCCATTATCTCTCTAGTTGTGTTCAAATATGATGAATAATTTATAGGATTGTTTTTCTTTATCATATTGGTGATTTAGTGTGATTTTCATGAGATTTGGCATGCTTATGCCCAGCTTCCTAAACACAAAAAAATTGATGTATTTATGAATTTTATTTGGTCTATATTAAATTTTGCACTGGTATACACTTAAAAACCTACAGCCTTAAGTCTTACCGTATTACCCTGTTTACACTTAGTATTAACACCCATCTTGGGTGAAGTGATCGCAAATAGACAGCGCTTAGTACAGGTGCTTTTGGAGTCAAGTGTGTCTTGGGGCTACATTGTGATCTGATCTCCTTAATCCACTTTTGGACGTGGCCATGTTCGATTTGTAGTGTGTGCTATTGAAGAAGTTGGGGTCAGAACTCAGGGTCAGCCACGATACAGCACCCCTGGAGCAGAGAGGGTTAAGGGCTTTGCTCAAGGGCCAACAATGGCAGCTTGGCCACTTGTGTCCTGATGTGTCTCTAATAACCAGGATTGAAAACCTTTCTCAAATATCGCTACTTAAAACATTACTTGAATAAATTCCATCGTCAAAGTTACAACTTTACTAAGAGCATCAATATTATGGCATAATATTATGGCATTACCAGAATATTACCAGAATATTACCATTACCAGTGCCAGTGGTGGCTTGGCGGTTAAGACTCTGGGTTACTGATCGGAAGGTCAGGGGTTTAAGCCCTTGCACTGTCAAACTGCCACTGTTGGGCCCTTGAGCAAGGCCCTTAACCCTCTCTGCTCCAGTGGCGCTGTATAATGGCTGACCCTGTGCTCTGTCCCCAGCTTCCTGGCATACTGGGGTATGAAAAGCAAAGAATTTCACTGTGCTGTAATGTACACTTGACTAATAAAGACTCATTATCATTACATTGGTCAGTAATTTGAAAGTGATCGTTGTCTTTTCACTAGACAATCTTGCTGGGGGAGTCTGTTGAGGTTGGTTTATCAATTAGATAAATTAGTTTCCCTTTGAATAACACGGGTACAGAGATAATTGTGATGAGAAACTTCAAAAAATTATGCATAACAAGCATTTCTTTACATTGACGACTCAAGCACACTCTATAGAAGGAATACATGCTGAAAAATAGGTCTCCAATGTTTACATGAGTTGGCTAAGTTAATACAAAGAAAGAATGAAGCATTGCTAGATTTACTGATTCTGTGGCACACTGGCAAGCCTTTAGGGTTCTTAGAAATCAGGATTCACTGGCTTCACATCCTTCAAAAGGATTCACTTTTTTTCAAAAAAAAAGGTCTTGATTATTTGACTGATTGTAATGGAAATCATTCTAAGTTTTGGAAACTAATACAATCTCTAAAAGGACTACAGTAATGTAATCTGTCTCAAGTGATAAAAGCTTAATTTGTAATGTGTTTAATCACCATTTTATCCCAGCTAATCTATAGTATTTTTAAAATGTACCTTTTGATCTATTCCATCTAAGAGCCCAACTCTCTCTAATGTAAATATAGCATACATACTGTTCTCTTTACAAGCTCTTACACACACACACACACACTCACTCACTCTGAGCACTTTATTAGGAACACTATACTAATACTGAGTAGGACCTGCCTTAACTCTCAGAACAGCCTTAATCATTCGTGGCATGGATTCCACAAGATGTTAGAAACATTCCCTTGAGATTCTTGTGACATGGTTACATCACCCTATTCCTGAATATTTCTCAGGTGCACTTTCGTGCTGTGAATCTCCCGTTCTGCCACATCCCAAAGGTGTCCTATTGGATTTAGATCCGGTGACTGAAGTCCACTGAAGAACACTGAACTGATTTTGTTATGCTCATGAAACCAGTTTGAGACAAGTTTGGATTTGTGACACGGTACATTATCATGCTGGAAGTAACCATTAGAAGTTTGGTAAATTGTGACTATGAAAAGAAGCACATGGTCAACGACAATACTCATATAGGCTGTAGCATTCAAGCGATGATTGGTACAAGAAAACATTCCCCACACCATTACACTTCCTCCACCAGCCTAGACTGTTGACACAATGCAGGTTGGGTCCATGGATTCATGCTGTTGGCACCAAATTCTCCCCCTACCATCTGTGTGCCTCAGCAGAAATCAAGATTCATCAGACCAGGCTACATTTTTCCAGTCTTCAACTGTCCAATTTTGGTGAGCCTCCGCCTTCTGCAGCCTCCGATGCCTGTTCTTGGCAGACAGAAGTAGAACCCGACATATTCTTATGCTGTTGTAGCCCATCCGCTTCAAAACACGACGTGTTATGCATTTTGAGATGCTTTTCTGCTCACCACAATTGTACAGAGTGCTTATCTGAGTTAGTGCGGCCTTTCTGTCAGCTCGAACCAGTCTGGCCATTCTCTGTTGACCTCTCTCATCAACAAGACATTTCTGTCTGCAGAACTGCAGCTTACTGGATGGGTTTTTTTCTTTGTTGAATCATTCGGAGTAATCTCTAGAGACTGTTGTGTGTAAAAATATCATGAGATCAGCAGCTATAGAACTCCTCAACCTAGCCTGTCTGGCATCAACAATCATGCAACGGTCATACCACAGAGATCACATTTTTTCCCCATTCTGATGGTTGATGTGAATATTACTTGAAGCTGCTGGTCCATATCTGCATGATTTTATGCATTGCACTGCTGCCACACGATTGGCTGATTAGATAATTGCATAATGTGTAGCTGTACAGGTGTTCCTAATAAAGTGCTCAATGAGTGTGTGTAGAATATTTTTATATTTTTATTTTTTCAAAATATGATTTGTGAAATTTTAAACTCTCCCCAGACTAAGTTATTAGAGATATTACTAAATACCCATCTTCATACTTTCTTATCCAATTCCAAATTTTAAATACTGTCATGGTTTAAATCTGGCCATAGTGCAATCACAGCAGCAACTTAATTTGTAAATGATATTATGCATTCCCTACTGTTTCTTCTCAGGGCTTCAATCAATCCACTTGTAATAGGTTTTATAGTTACCTCACAGCACAAACTGTCTGAAACTGTGGATCAGATAAAGTCAGGATTCAGAAAGTTTACTAGCGATGTCCCACAGGGGTCAATATTGAATACTGAATTAATATACACTGTATCTTAACAGGTTTGCATATAATATACAGTACATATAATATATATATAATATAAAGTTTCATTCCTTTTCTATGCTGAAGACATCATGTTGTGCTTGGCTATTTCAAACCTCTGAGATGATTTTGATGTTATGCAAAGGACTTGAAATAAAAAACAAAACCTACACTGTTCTTAAGGCCACAAACTATTAACTATAATGATTTACAAAATAGCAGCTACTGAGGTGAGAATATTGAGCTTTGCGAGAAACTCTCAAAGATCTCTCAAAAATTATTAATTAACATGACATTAAATCCTTTTTTATAAATACTATGATGTATTTTTTTTTTTTTTAATTATGCAAATATTATTTATGACATGGGCATTGCTTCAGTACTGAGCTGTTTAGAACCAATATTTCACAGTCCTCTGTTTTATTAGAAGTGACAGAAGTGATGCACATCACCGTGATCTTCACTAGCTATCTGCAGGCGATTAAACTCCCTTGATTTTGTACAGAAACCAATATACATGTTCACGTTAGTGACTTACAGAAATGATGAATATGGTATTTTTAGCCCTTATCAGTGGAATGAAATATAGAACACACTGAAATTCTGATATTCTGGTGTGAAATAGTCATTTAACGTTACTCTTAACTAATTTTCTTGGAGAGGAGTATTCTCAATTCATTCATCTTCAGTAACGACTTTGTCCTGTTCAGATCTCGCAATGGATCCAGGGCCTATCCCTGGAACACTGGGCACAGGGTGGGAATATACACTGGATGAGACAGCAGTCCATCACAAGGCACCATGCACACATATTCACAAACTCATTCACACTTAGGCGTAATTTGGATTAGCCGATCCATCCAGCAGCATGCCTTTGGGAAGTGGGAGGAAACCCATGCATATACAGGAAGAACATGCACAGAAACAGTTCCACATAGACCGTTCAGGATTGAACTATTTTTCATTTAGTAAGATTGAGATTTATTCTGTTAAATGTGAATGGGTGTTTTATACGGCATTAGCTCTGATTTTTCAAATTATATTTGAGATTAACTCATATGTGCTCAGATAATTACATGTGCTATATATAATTTCTCTGTTATTTATAAATCCCCTGTTTAGTCTTTATTTCATTTATGCTTACTCCTTAGTTGTTGTTTTTTTTTCTTTTAATCTGTTAATCAAACTTCTCCTTAGGGATCAAGAAAGTACCTTCTATGAATGTCTGTCTCTCTCTCTCTCTCTCTCTCTCTCTCTCTCTCTCTCTCTCTCTGTGTGTGTGTGTGTGTGTGTGTGTGTGTGTGTGTGTGTGTGTGTGTGTGTGTGTGTGTGTGTGTGTGTGTGTGTGTGTGTAGGGCCCATCTGAAAATAGTAGTCTCAGTAGGAATTTCCGGCTTCTCAGTTAACTACTGAGTGAATGAATGAATCACAAAGGATTTTATATTCGCTGCATATTTTATATTCATTGGATTCATTATATTCACAGCACTACTATAGTGACACAATTTATTCGAATGTTGATTACGTAAATGTAAGCAAATGTAGGATCTCACTATGTCTGCCAAAAACAAAACCCCAACAAGACTGCCTTGTTACAAAACCCAATTACAAGTGGTCACTGGAGGAACGCTCAATACACATGAAATGCCAGGTGTAAATGGATTTCTGTCTCAGTGTCTACTTGTGATCTAATCATGAGAGGTGAATGTTAATAAGAGGTGAGAACAGGGCTCACATCTCTGTCTCTTGGGCTAGTACACTCCTTCTTAAACACTAACCACAAATTCCACACAAATCTCCACTTTGTTAATTTTTTCGCTGCTCCCGTTAGGGGTCACCACAGCGGCTTATCTGTCTCCATTATGGAAATCCGGTTTATGCTCCACATATTTGATTTGGAACAGGTTTTTATGATGTATGCCCTTCCTGACACAACCCTCCCATTTTATCCGGGCTTGGGACTGGCACTGAGAGTGCACTAGCTTGTGCAACTGCATTTGCTGGGCTTAGCATCCGATGTGGGGATCAAGCCCACGATCCTGAGATAAATACTGACTGAACTAGCCAGGCACAGTGGTTTTAAATAGTCAGAGGATTTTTAAAAAATCTTTCAAAAAATAAATGAATAAATAGTGATGAGCCAAGTTGATTAAAGTTGCTCCAAATCAAACTTCTGAAGCATTTCAGCCATTTTAGTCGAACAAAGTGTGCTCAGTAGGTCCATTATTCTAAAACGTTCATCGTCTTTAACATAGCTACAATTTATTTATTTATTTTTTTCTTAAAGAAGCCTACAATTTCAGAAAATTGATCAGCATATTTGTAGTTGAGTTCTTTTGGTGTTTTGGGTTTCAGCATAACACTTTAAATCTCCCTTATCAGGCTAGATACAATTAAACTTCAAAAAAGGAACACAAATGCAGCTTTTTGTAAACCTCTCAGTGGTCAAGAGTCTTCTAAGGAGCATATAATGTCTTAACAAGTGCATCCTCATCCACTTCAAAAGTTCATTCACAAGTAACAAAAGCACACTCTTGTCAAAATGCACATATAGCAGTTGTGCTCCCCATTTAACCATTAATCGAATGACATATAGGATATGTAATGTGTATGTGCTGCCATACAATACTTATACATATATATACATATATACTTATTTATAACAGGGGAAAGCTGTGGTGAACATGGACTCCCTCCTGAATGGAACGTGGGAGAATACCAGTTTCAACATATCTCCTCCATCTCTCTCCTCTTTCAATGGGCTGAACCTTCTGATGGAACTGAAGATACTCTTTGTGCCTCTCTACTCCATGCTAGTCCTAGTAGCCTGCTGTGGAAACCTCTTCCTCCTCTTCCTCATTGGACTGAACAAGAAGCTTCACAGCACAACAAACTTCCTGATTGGAAACCTGGCTCTGGCCGACTTAGTGATGTGTCTTTTCTGTGTTCCCCTGACTGTGTTTTATGCCTTCGATGAGCGTGGCTGGATTTTTGGGAATTTCATGTGCCGCTTCGTCTCCCTTATGCAGACTGCGACTGTCTTCGCAGCAGTCCTGTCTCTGACAGCCATAGCAGTGGACCGCTACATTGTGGTTGCTTATCCCATTCGCCGACGTGTAGGGCGCCATTTTTGCATTCGCCTGGTGCTAAGCATATGGCTCTGTGCCCTGGTAATGTCCATCCCTGCTACCCTACACACTGTGTATTTGGATCTGAGTGCTGCCGGTCATCACATGGCCGTGTGTGAGGAGTTCTGGCAAGAGCAGGAGCTTGGTCGACTCATCTACTCGTGCTTCTTTCTGCTCCTCTCCTATTTTGTCCCTCTTGCAGCTGTGTCTATATCCTACTGTGCCATTTCGTGCCACCTCCAGCACCGGGCCACACAAGGACTTATAGCTGCCATTGCCTCCAATCAGGAGAAATGGGGCCGCAAGAGGCGCAAGACATTCCGCCTGCTGCTCATATCAGTGCTGTGTTTTGCATTCTCCTGGCTCCCCTTGCAGGTGGTCAACCTCATCCGTGACCTGGACACTGACTTTGTTATCTTGAGCAAGAGTCATGTCAATGTGATCCAGGTCTCGTGCCATTTGTTAGCCATGAGCTCTGCGTGCTTTAACCCTTTCATCTATGCTTCTCTGCATGACAAGTTTTTGTCCTACTTGTGCCGCCACATGTTCCAGAGGCGCAGACAATCTCAGGCACAAAGCAGCTGCACCACCTCCAGCCGCTTACCCCGCCAACACACTAGCTCCACAGTGGCTGGCATTCCCATGGCAGTGACCAAGACACTACAAGATAATTAATAATTAAATAATAATCAAGCTAAATCAATCACTTTAGCCATCACCATTATGCATTCTTCGAAATGGTACAGCACTTTAACCCGTTCCCACCATGTTTATGTAAATGTGTACTGCATAAGGCTCTGTAGGGTGGATTGTCCTGTATATGTTGTATATATGGATGCTGTGCAAAGCCTGCTGAAAATATTCTCAAAATAGTAATAGTAAAGATTAATAGTTAGCTATCCTCTATATGTCATTAACATAAAGTAATGCTGTGACTATTTAATAACACATGGCTGTACTTTTTTTTTCACGTTTCATTTGCATGGCCATTTTGTATTGTTATAAACTGTAAATGTGTACAGGTGGTTGTAATATGGAATTGTGTTAATGCATGTATTGTGCATATATTGCATTAAATTTGTTAATTTCATACTAAATTCAGTATATACAGTATGTACGCAGAAAAAAAGAAGAAATGTCCCTTTTTCAGGAAATTGTACTTTAAAGACACTTTTGTAAAATCCAAATAAGCTTTACAGATCTTTATTGGAAAGGGTTTAAACAATGTTTTTCATGCTTGTTCAATGAACCATGAACAATTATTGCACATGCACCCGTGGAACTGTCCTTAAGACACTAAAGAAACCGTTTACAGGCGGTAGACAATTAAGGTCACGGTTACAATAACTTCGGCCACTAAAGAGACCTTTCTACTGACTCTGAAAAACACCAGAAGAAAGATGCCTAGGGTTCCTATTCACCTGCATGAACATGCCATAGACCTGCTGCAGGGAGGCATGAGGACTACAGATGTGGCCAGAGCAATAAACTGCATTGTCTATAATGTAAGATGCCTAAGACGGTGCTACAGGGAGACGGGAAGGAAAGCTGATTTTCCTTGCAATGGAAAATTACATGTAACTACGTGTCCCCCCAGACGTGATCGAGAACGTGCAAATGCCTTGGTGAAGAGTGGAGTAACATCTCATAGCAAGAACTGACCAATCTGGTGCGTCCATGAGGATGAGATGCACTGTAGTACTTAAAGCAGCTGGAGGCCACCAGATACTGACTGTTACTTTTAATATTGGACCCCCCCCCCCCCCCCCCCCCCCCCTTTGTTCAGGGACTCATTATTTTATTTCTGTTCGACAAATGTCTGTGAAACTAGTTCACTTTATGTCTCAGTTGTTGAATGTTTTTATGTTCATACAAATATTTACACATGTTCAGAAATGTGCTGGAAATAAAAGCAGTTGAACGTGAGAGGACGTTTCTTTTTTTTTGCTGAGTATATTAAATATACATACAGTATACCTGTATATATTTATCGTATAGATTTCTGTCTTCCTCTACAGAAAAATGTCAAGAATAAACACATTAAAAGAAGTTTCCACTGAAGGGAATGTACCTCGTACAATCTACTGTAGAACCCAGCTTCATTTTATACAATGGTTGAGTAAAACAGAAAGAATGAAGTGTTGTTACTTCAAGAAAACATTCATGTGAAGTCATTCAAGGAATATTGCCAAAGGAGTTACAACAGCTACAAATGAGTCAAGGGCCTTGGGGGTGGAAAATAAATGTGTCAGTGGTAGACAGACAACGTTCAATCTATCAGCAGTAAACAGGCCACAAATAATCATGAGGAGAATTGTAAATACCTAGGAGCAAGATTGTTTGACAACAAGGATGGGCAAACACAAAAGGGCAGTGAATATTGTTGCACTGTGTTCTGTGCCTGAATAAATATTAACTGAACAAGTTAACTAGAAAAAATATATTCAAAATGTATTTCAAAATATATGCTGAAAATGGGAGGTGAGTGGAAATCAAAAGACTTGGAGGAAGCCCACACAGGCATGGGGTGAACATGCAAAACTCCATACAGACAGTAATCAGAGCTCAGGATCGAACCCCAGACCTGTGAGGCACCATTTTACCTGCTTCACCAAGGTGCTGTCCATGCACACACTCATATACACCTAGGGCCAATGGAGCCAATACACCTACATGCCTGTTATGGGCAGGAGGAAACCCACAGAACCACAGGGTGAATATGCACAGATACTAACCCAAGCACAGGATTGAACAAATAAAATACAATGTATCTGACGTATATATATTTCACATATAAGATATTGCATAGACATAAAATCCATTTACAATCCATTTAAAATGTATTTCAAATATTTTTTGGAAATGTTCATACATTGCAAAAATATTTATATGTATACTTTTGATTATGGGAACTGTATAGAATAACATAAAAAGTTAATGGACTGAAAACACAAAACTTACACCTTGAAAGTGTGAATACAAAAGTGTGGACGTGACTCATCTTTCTTTTCTTTTTTTTAAGACATCAAGACAGGTAAGAGGATGAGTAATGCTACAATTAGTCATGATTCTGTTCCTGAAAGCCTCAATGATATCTTCAAACAAGGCTCTCTCAATGGGTATCAAATGACATGAAATCTGTCAGCCTGCACGTGCACACTCTTCCTTTGATTTATACAGTCTATTTAGAGGTATAAATGATAATTCACAAAAACAGATCTGAACTGAAATCCTGCTGAGCTCGTCCTGTAAACATGAGAACAGTGCAGTTTATATTTGTAACAAAATTGCTTGGCTCTGAAACATAATTGTATGTACAGATGAGAAGATGATTAATCTCAACAAGAGGAAAGGAACTAACTCACTTGTCGTGATCGATGATGGGACTATTGACTGGAGCAGAAGGATGATTTCTATAGTGTACAGAAGCATTTTGACCACACAGATCTAAGCACATGCCTCAGATCTCATTGGACAGCACTTTATCTTGCAGTGGGATAACGATCTCAAGCACAATGCTAGAACAACTCTGGAGGGAAAAAGTAATGTTATTGACTTGCTGAGTCAATAATTCAATAACTCCATTTGGACATTATTGTTTAATTTACTGAAGACAAGGCCATGGATAAAAGGCTTTAAAAATAAGCAGGAGCTCAAAACTTTCTGCATTAGAGCCAAGATCCAATTATTTTTGACCTCCGGGAATATAGAAGGTATGTATAAAGGATGCTGTGTTTATCGTTCAACCAAATGGAAATAACTTCATACATTCACCACATTACACTAATAGTCATGAATTATTGCAAATTAAGATTGAGCCACTGTCAAAGTTCCTATTGTCTTATTGTCAGTTTAATTATAAACCCTATCTATTGCTGATATTTAATTTTTCCATGTTGATCTCTTTAATCCAGGGCATGGTGGCTTAGTGGTTTGAACGTTTGTCTCCAGGGTTGGGGGTTCTATTCCTGCATTTACCTTGTGTGCATGGTGTTTGCATGTTCTCCCTGTGCTTTGAGGGTTTCAACTGGGTACTTCAGTTTCCTCCCCAGTCCAAGACTTGCATTGTAGGCTGATTGGCATTTCCAACACACCAAGTCCCCTGGGATAGACCCCAGGCTCCCCATGACCCTGTGTAGGATAAGTGGTACAGGAAATGGATGGATGGATCTCCTTAAACCCCTTCATTAAATGCTTAATAAACCAAATGAATTAACAACAGCTCATATAAAGGGCACCATAAATTATGTATTGATGCTTGCAAAGATTTAACAGCACAATGTTATGCACTGTTCATTTATATATATATATATATATATATATATATATATATATATATATATATATATATATATATATATATATATATATTATACCTAATGTTCAAAAATATTCACAATGTGAACTATCATATGCGATGCAAAACCCTAACCGCTTAGAAACTCACACACATTTGAATTTTCACAGGTGAAAGATATTTACAAAATCACTGAGGGAAATAATGCAGCCCGCCAGGGGTCTCATAAAATATTCATGACATTCAGTGATATATTCCATTACAGTGTTATTGATCATATACATTTTAGTTTTTGTTTTACTGTTTTAAGGCTTTAAGGCTTTAGTACCACACATTTCTATTTCTTTATTGTCTGGGAAAGTAATAGACATCTGCCCCCCCCACTTCAAGTTCACCCAGGGCCTTGAAGGCATTTGAAAGTGCATTAA
This sequence comes from Ictalurus punctatus, assembly GCF_001660625.3. NCBI lineage: Eukaryota > Metazoa > Chordata > Actinopteri > Siluriformes > Ictaluridae > Ictalurus > Ictalurus punctatus. Next base: position 11,825,335 of record NC_030424.2, on the reverse strand, counting down.
ACCTCTAAAATTCCAAGTCCCCAGCCATGGTCTAAGAGCCCTCTTGTCTTATTACAACAGTCCTTGAATAAAATATCCATAAAACAAACAATTTATTCAATAGATGGGGCCAATTAGCATAGCCTATGCTTTGTGTAGCTAAAATGGAATGATAGCTTTATAAATAAATGGTCTATGTTTTTGATATTAGGTTCAGACTAAATAATGTAGAGTATTTTTGCGTGGGGGAATCCACAGACTGTTCCTTCCTGCACATGAAATAAGCTTTCAGCATGCTATATCACCTGTGTCACTCTCAAACTAGAACAAAGCAAAATAGCAGTGATGTGCACCAATATGTTACAGTTAAGCTACTAAATCAGAATAGGAAAATGTTTAAAGTATTTTAAAATATTATTCGGTATAACTGAATAAATGATAGTAACAAACTCTTAAACCTTAATGGCACAATTAAGAACTTGTAAATCCATTTAATTGACATGAAATCAGTGTTATTGATTCTGGAACATTATGCCTTTTCCCAATATATTTACACACCCCATTGTGAACTGACTGGGTTACATACAATACAAATGCATTTCATTTTCTGTATGGTTCTTCATTTTCTACTTCCACTAGGTGGTTCAGAAATCTGTGGCTTGGTATTATAACTAAAATATGCTGTCTCATTCCAAAATGAGAAATGTACACTGAATGGCATTTGATGACTATTAGAATTGAGTATAAGTGTTCCCTGAGTGGTAGGTGAATGTTTATTTTGAACCCAATTATTATTTAGCTTTGAAAGTGTTGCAGAAAGTGGGAGCCAAGGGGGGGAAATAGTAATTTCTAAGTAATTAGAAGTAAATGGAGGAGACCGTGTTGGCTTTTGCAGTTTGTGCATGCGCTGGGATAAAATGATGAACAGTAAATTGGGATCAGAGATAGACACTAGCCAGCTAAAGCTCGTTTATTATAATCCAGAATAAGTGCTGTCTTTCTTTCCACCCCCAGCTTCCTGTGTGCAGAGCCACTTCAGAACACGCATGGAGTTCGTGCTTCACATACTAATACCTCTTCCCTCAAACTGAAAACCTTTCAAGGTGTATGGTTTTCCTGGCTCTATAGTTCTTATCGCTAAGGACTGGGCCAAGGAGCAGGACTGTTACTGTATGTTGTGATTATCTAAATAGTATTTTCTTTGAATAACCAAATTTAGGACCGTCATGGTATATTTCCCAGATATGAACATAAATAAACCATAAATATATTATTTAAATGGGAAATGTCATTGGAGATGTAACACTTTGGAAATCTATTTTTTCTATTTTTAAAATGACCAGTACGGCATGACTTGATTAACCTCATATTTTGTCTGAATAAGTTCTGGTTATTGTGATTTCCAGAGTAAACTCTGTGTATCTGTATATGTAGGATAGTAAAGAAAAAAGATGACCAATGGAACAATGGAAAAGGAAATGAATTGTATTTAATTCTGTTTCTTCTATTACAAATCATACTCTCATTACGTTCAGTTGCAACATTATTTCCAGGCAATACAATGACTTGATCAAAGTGATCAATGTTAGTATAGAAGAGCCACAGAAATAACCCAGTAAACAAGATAAATCTTGTAAATCTTCATATTACCATATATGAAATATTTCCTACTAACATGATACTTTTTCATTAATAATATTCATTTCGTCATGCTTGTTCAAACACACATAATGTCAATTTTTGACTCATTAGTTATAACAAAAATTAAATATTTTTTAAAAAAAACAGCTGTCTACTACTTAATACTCAAATATGTATAATGTGTATGTACATTCTATATGTAAAAGTAAATGCTATTTATAGATGTTACAAATATACAGTATATGCAAATGTTAAATGTAAATGTAGGATTTAAATATGCGAGAGAATATACAACCCGTTCCTGCCTCTGTGATTATCTCTAACATTTTGCATAGAAAGGAGTGGTAACAATTAATCAATTTACAGCAAGTTCACATTCATGTTAAATATACCATGTACCGTGCTCTCCACTAATATTGGTACCCTTGGTAAATATGAGCAAAGAAGGATGTGAAACATTGTCTTTTTGGCTGTGAAATATTGTTTAACCTTTTGATCTTTTGTTTAAAAAATTCACTAAAATATGCCGCTCGAATGAAACAATTGCAAACACAACAGTGGTTTATCCAATAAAAATATCTTCGTTAAATATAGGTGTTCAACAGTTATTGGCATCATAAATTCCCTTAGTCATTCATAACATTGGGTAAGACCAAGGAATATAGCTGTGATGTGCAGCAAAAGGTTGTTGAGCTTCACAAAATGGGAAGTGGTGTAAGAAAATAGCACAAGCATTGAAAATGCCCATTTCCACCATCAGGGCAATAATTAAGTTTCAGTCAACTTGAAATGTTATGTATCAACTTGGAATTGGACGCATGTCTACATTGTCTCAACACACCGCGAAGAAGATGGTCCGAGTGGCCAAAAGGATCACAGCAGGAGAACTGCAGAAGTTAGCTGTCTTGGGGTCAAAAAGTCTCCAAAACTACAATCTGAAGTCACCTACATCACCACAAGTTGTTTTAAAGGGTTTCAATAAAAAAGCCTCTACTCTCATCCAAAGACAAACTCAAGCATCCTTAGTTTGACAGACACTACTGGAACTTCAAATGGGATCAGTTTCTATGGTCAGATGAAACCAAAATAGAGCTTTTTGTCAATAAACACCAGAGGAGGTTTTGACGCACACAGACAGGTAACTATAATAAATGTAAATGTAAATATGGTGGTGGCTCTTTAATGTTTTGGGGCTGTTTTTCTGCCAGAGGACCTGAACATTTTGTTAGGATACATGGCATCATGGACATTAACAGATATTAAATGAAAACCTGATTGTCTCTGCCAGAAAGCTTAAAATGGGCCGTGGTTGGATCTTTCAGCAGGACAGTGATCCAAAACATACATCAAAATCAACACAAAAATGGTTTACTGAAAGTACACTCGCCATCACTTTTTATTAGGAACACCTGTACACCTGCACATTCATGCAGTTATCATTCTGTGTAAACACCAGAGACTGCTGTGGGAGATCAGTAGTTTATGAAATACTCAAACCAGCCCATCTGATACCAGTATCCATGCCATGATCAAAGTCACCAAGATCACCCTTTTTTTCCTAATAAAGTGGACAGTGAGTGTATGTATAAAGTTTGTGTGGATATGGTAAGTTGATAAAAGTGTAAGCAACATTGGCTTAACAAACTGTAAGGTTACATTTTTAATGAAGGTTCTATGACTGATTGGAGGATGACCACAGCAGTTTCCTTCAGAACTAGTGGATTTTTTTTCATGTGCTGGTTTCCATGCTGTGGACCAACAAATTTACCTAGTGACTGTGATGTCGATCTATGAAAAGCTACAAAATCTCCTCACAAAATCCTGTCACCCTCTGGCTATTCTTGTCAGCCCCGGTGACCAAGGTGTCCTGATGGTCCTCCACTCAGTTGCAGAACCAAGGTTACATACGTCGTCATCTTGGACGTTGGACAACTTTCACAAACAGATTTTGCTCTTCTAAAGGTATTCCCAATTAGCTGAACTACCTTCTTGCGTATTCGCCAAAAATCAGGCAGAGGACTGATACATTCGATCAATGAGCGGCAAAAAAGTTTGAGATACAGCATTCACAGTTTCCCAACTGGAATTGCCACCACCAGTATCCTAGCCAGGCATAGAAAGTTTGCAGATATGGCCAGTAAAAATTTCATGATTCACATGTAATTAACTGGGCTCTGTCTTCTCTGAAGAAAGCTCTTATGGCAAGCAAGACATGTCTCATGCCAATGAACTTAACAGTATGCAAAGATGATGTGAAAGTGGAGGAGCAGAGGAGCCTACTGCTGTCTACAGCAACCGGTATGTGGAAATATGCATATTTTTTGGTCTATGGTCACAAAACAATCATGTTTGTTCACCATTTTCATTATATCTGGTATGTATAGCATAAGGAAGATTCCATAAGCAGATTCCTTTTTATACAAAAACAAACAAACAAAAAAAAAACCTGATCTGTGTATTATTTTTATTACCTGCAGCCAATTTACACATTTTTATCAGGCAGACCCCTGTATTTTCACTACATTCTCCCTTTCAGCATTCACTGATAAGGGAGCAGCTGGGTACTTCATGGACTCCCGTCCTGCTCATCAGCTCAACATTCCCATGCAACCCTTGAAAAATGGATCTGAGTTCTGTGTTCAAGCTCTGGGTGCTAATCTGGTCAGTGAGGGAGTCGTCACTCACCAAATAAAGCAGCCTCTGCATAGATAAAAGGTCCACGCATAGTGAAGTGGCCTCCCTCCTCATCAAGGAAACTTCCATCATCCCCATCATCCCTGTACTAGGGTTGCTATGGCTACAGACACACAATCCAAGAATCTCCTGGTCTGGACAAGAAATCACAGCCTGGTCCTACCACAACACATGCATTTCACACCATGTTAGAACCATTTTGACATCTGTTGAAAGCCATGACATGGAGATGTCGGTTAACATAAAAGCCTGTTATGAGGAGTTTTCGGAGGTATTCAATAAGGCCAAAGCATGTGCTCTGCTCCTCACAGACCTTCTCACTGTGGCATTAAATTGCTCTCTGATAACCCCCAAACACATGTCACACGTTTATCCATTTTCTCACTATGAAAGCAAAACTATGGAAGAATACATCATCAAAGCACTGTAACAAGGAACAGGTCATCCATTTGTAATAGCCAATATAGATGACATCCTCACATTACCAATTCTCTACAGAACCACATACAATATGTGAAGCAAGTTTTGCAAGGCAATAAATTGCTCATCAAAGGAGAGGGTGTGTCTTTCGTAGGATCAGTGGAGATGGGTTTATCATGGATGCCGCAAAAATCTGTGCTGTCACAGAGTGGCCAACACATCAGAATACAAAAGATCTGTGGTGCTTTTTAGGGTTCACGAATTTATACAGGTGTTTTATTCAAAAGTTTTGTTCAGTTGATTTGTGACTTTGATTTGTGATTTGTTGGCCATCAAGCTGTCATTAGAAGAGCAGCACTATTAGTTAGAGTGGGCTAAACATCCATCAATACATCCATCAAGCCATTTTCTGTATCATTTATCCTACACAGGGTCGTGGGAAGCTTATAGCCTATCACAGGAGACTCAGGGCACAAGGCGGGGGACATCAAGAATGGGGTGTTAACCCATCAAAGGGTACAATTGCACACCTATTCACACAGCCATTCAGACACTATGGACAATTTGAAAATGCAAATCAGCCTACAATGCATGTCTTTGGACTGCAGGAAGAGAAACTGGAGTACCTGGAGGAAACCACTGAAGCACATGCAAACGCTGCGCACACAGGTCTGAGGCAGGAATCGAACCCCCAACCCTGGAGGTGCAAGGCACACCTACTAACCACTAAGACACCGTGACCCTGGGCTAAACATCCATTGAGTGTCTTTATTGATCATAAAACATTTAATTGGCAAAACACCTCTTGCCTCACCAAGCCAGATGGGCAGTATTCTTCTCCCTTTTCAAGTTCATAGCTAGTCTTAGCAGGGACAGTGATAAACAGATCTCTAAGTAACCAACCAATGCCAACTTTTTGCCCCTCTGAGAAGACTTAATTTCCCCCGCCTACAAATATGCCCTCATTACATGGACTCGCACTTTCCTAGTCACTGGAAACCCTGGGATAACAAAGACCCATCAACTCCTCAGTCAAAGTACTGGTTGAAGTGTAATTTTAAAGAACATTCTGATTTAAAGTTCATCAAATCATCATTAAATCTGTGCCCAAGCCAAAACCCCACAGACAGGCTACTCCCACATTATCCTTCAGTGCTGTTTTGGTGGCAACAATTTCTGTAGGTATAGATAGATTTTCTTTAAGACTCTCTCTTTCATTTCTACTTACAGAATTTGAGATAGGTAGTCTATTTCAGAATGTGTTCTGATATTTTGGCATGGAGATATTTCTGTATAGTTTCTGATAAAGGACCCCAATTCACATCATAAGTGTGGCAATCATAATTGGAGAAGCTAGGCGTCTCAATCAGTCTCAAGTCAGGTTACCACCCTCAAGCTAATGGTAAATGTGAAGTAACAGGCTAATCATGAAATAGGAAGATTTCCAAGAACTTTGCCACAAATGACCTGAAGCATGAACATGTTTTCTTACATGAGCTGAATATGCCCAGAATTACTTTTGCCAGTATGCCATGCAAAAAATACCCTTCTAATGTGTACTAGGCCTTCAACCACCACTATTCCCCAGAAATGCCATTCCCACTGATGCACTGGCAGTAGACAAGTCATTTCATATCAGCCTTGGACGGAGTCCACATATGCTTAGAACAATCAGTCCTACAGCACAAAGAATTTGTCATTTACCGCTCTCAGACATACATATGAACCAGGGGACAAATCTTTTCACAACTGTTTCATAATTCCAAATAAAAATGAGATTTGCAAATTATTAATTTTTTTTTTTTTACAAATATGTTTTATATCACAAACACAACTGTTCCCTGCATTCATTTGTGGATTGCTGTATGCATTTGTGGATGTTGAAACATTTCTAGCGTCAAGAGTGCACACAAGTGAGCAAATAGTTGGACTCCACCCACCGTCTACTCAAGCCAATCGGATCACCGCCACATTGCACAGACCAATCGTAGCACATTCTCGCGCCAACCAATCACGTTTTGTTTTACAATCAGGACAGGAACAGAGTCATATTGCACCGAACTCGCATATTATGGAAGCTCTAGGAATTTAAGTTTAAAAAAAAAAAAAAAATTATATCTACATTGATTAACAATTAATCACTGCCACATTCTGTTTATAACATTCCACCATAGGATAGTAAAATTGTTTATGCTCACCTTTTCTCTGTTTTTCTTCTATAATGTTTTGCCTTTGCAGAGGTGTTTATCAGGTCTTTAAATTTACATTTCCTGACTAGCTCAGACTAAATTGCCTTTTAGACGCAGTGCTGAAAACCTTTTCTAACCCATAGTTGTTCTCAGCTCCTCTATCTGTTTTATATAAGGGGAAAATGTCTTTTCTCATTTCTCCTTGCAGCTTGACACGGATAATTCCAGAAAAAGCCTTTGTGCAACAATGGAATTGGGAAATTGGGATGTCATTGGCTGTCTGTAATCTGTAACTCGACAAATAAAAGATTTACAGGGTCTTTTCTTTCTCCTCTCTGACACAGACCTCTAACTGAAGCAGCTTATCTGTGAAGAACTTGTTTAGATCTTATGGATATTAAACTAAGAGCCTTCTTTGGTGATATCTAGTGTATCATTACAATCTATAACAAAGCACTTGAAAGAGCCCAATTATGGCTCTGTGTGCACCCAGGCATCTGTTCAGATCCAATGTAAGCCGTCAACAATAACTGTACATCTCTAGTGTACAAGTCTGTATGTCTCACTCCCTACGAGCACAACTTTCTAAAAGTTCACCATCAGCCTTTTTCCTTTTGTGAACATATCTCATTCTAGGAATAGCAAGGGCAGGTGCTTCAAACTCCGAAGTCTCCCTTCGCAATGATGCTTCATGGAATTGCAGTGATTCCTGCCAGCGCACAGAAATTGATCTTTCATGGGCCTATTCTGTTGGATGCTGTTTGTAGCTCCAAATTTCTTAAAGTTTTTAAAGTTTGAAGCAAAGTCTGTCTGCTTTGCCCTCAGTGTCCTCCCTCTCATCATTGTCTAATACCATGATCTCGAAATGCTCATTATATATCATCTATTCACAAAGATTATCATTAAGAACTACTTGGCATGACCATGTAGTGGTTGAGAGGGTTGAGTCAGACTAATGGCACTGCTTTTGAATATCTTATTCAACCAGTGAGTGATGGACAAAGAGCAAAATGTGTAAAGTGTTTGCAATAAAAGACAAAGCTGTAAAAAGCCTCTGTGCAGCTGTTTTTGGTTGCATCTGCACTCAACAAATTTAGTGAATGCACTGTGCAGGAGATCAATGAAAAGATTCTTTGCATCATAGGCCTGATCAGCCTAGTACTCATTTCTAGTTTAGTATAGTATTTTACTCCTGCATCCAAATGACAATTTAATTAGTGCAGGAGGGAAGAGTTTCCGTCAGGTTGGTAGGCAGCATTTTACATTATATGGTTGTTGGGGGGGTTTTTTCTAGAAACTAAACATTGTATGATATTTGGGCATACATAACTATGACGTTACCAAGTAAACTGTTGAGAGACTCCTCCAAGGCATCCATTTATGAACTGAAAAGCAGATAACCCTAACCCTAGTGCTAGGTAACTACAGTGAGTAGCAGCAGTCAAAAAACTGCTTTTCTTTTTTTTCAATGCAAAAAGCAGCATCTGCCTGCAAAATAACTGACGTGTCAGTTCAAAATGCACGATTACTTCTATTATGACTAACTAATCGCCATTATGTGGAAACCCCAAAATGTCATAGTCTCCGCATAAGAGTAAACCCAATATGCTTCAATGCCTATTTCCAGTTCTGGTCTTTAGACAGCATTTGCCTGATTTGGGATGCATCAGTAGTGGCCTAGTGTTGTAAATGACTAGCTAATGCTAGTGTGCATTTGCAATGCTTACTACTCTCATGCTTTGTCATTCTGTTATTCATCCTGCCAGTTTTAGAATACTGTGACAAACAAGTTTAATCTGTTCTTTTGCTTTCTCTGTTTTCTCTGAATGTGGAGGTTCAGTAAGAGTTAAAAATTCTTCATTCAAATTCTGTATAGCTTGGTGCATCATGTTGATGTTCACTTCAGTCACTTAAGTTTTTACTGAACTTTACTACAAGCAACAGGTCAATTCAACAAATCTATAGCTAAGTTAGCTAAGTAAATGTAAACGTAAAATGTAACTAGCTAGTCGTTTTGCCAAACATTAGCAAATCATATAATTGTTTGCTATATTAGACTGTTTATTTGATTAAATTTAGTTAATCATCAGAATAGCTGGCACTTCTGAGCATTTGCGACATGAAGTACAACAGGCAACACACTGCAGTAAAGAAGGAGGAAGTGCAGCGTATGATAGAGTATCGACATTTAAACATAAACTGACCTCAGTTTTTAAAGAAGAGAAACTATATCAGAAACCAGAAACACTGCAGAACCACCATCCTCTGGTAGAGCTTCAGTGCCTTCAACATCAGCACACTTATTTTGGCTTCATTCTTATAAGTGTACATACTATATGTACAAAGAAATACACTCACCAACCACTTTATTAGTAACACCTGCTCATACATGCAGTTATCCAATTAGCTAATCATGTAGCAGTAGTGCAATGCATAAAATCATGCAGATACAGGTCAAGATCTTCAGTAAATGTTCACATCAAATGTGAACAGTCTCAAGAATTTACACAGAAAGGCGCAGGGAAAAAACATCCAGCTAGCCTTGTTGATGAGAGAGATCAGAGGAGAATTGCTAGACTGGCTCAAGGTGACAGGAAGGTTACAGTAACTCAAACAATCTCTCTTTACAACCGTGGTGAAGCAGAAAAGCATCTCAGAATAGGCAACCCACAGAATATCGAACCCCGGGGCAGACGGTCTACAACTGAAGAAGACCCCATCAGGGTCCACTCCTGTCAGACAAGAACAAAATTCTGAAGCTACAGTGTGCACAGGCTCAGCAAATCTAGGCAGTTCAGGGAAAAAGACCAGGCAGCTGTCCAGTGACATGTTAAGTCACAGAGAGCACAATTGACCCATTCTGATATTTCATATGAACATTAAATGAAATTCTTGACCTGCATCTGCATGATTTCATGCGTTGCAATTAAATATCAACTTTACCTAAATGTACCTGGAAAGACTGGAAACCCCTGGGGAAAAAACCCAGAGGAAGAAATACCTGCACTGTCCTCAATCTCAGCTTCATCATTCAAGTACCTAATTGATCTCAATTAGACATATACGCAGGAAAAAATATTATTATTATTATCCTGCTTGTGCACTTTTTTTGTTTCCCTAAAGCTAAACAAACTAGTAACTGGTGAAGTCTGGCAATCTTTCTAAAAAAAAACCCAAAACAAACAAACAAACAAAAAAATACAATGTGCCTCCTATTTGTATCTGTTTAGAACACATGATCTGTTCATTTTGCATAATGTTGTTTTTTTCTCAGCAGCGAGAGGTTGATGTCTGATTAAGCATTCAGTGTCTAGATTTAGTCATTTAGGAGTGGAGTATGCTTACTTCACTGCTCCACACACTAAAATATGCCATCTAGGTGTGGAACTAATGCTTGCATTTCAGATTATTGATTTCAAAATGAAAAACAGGGGGTCCATTTCCTACCCTGATAGCAAATGAATAATGGCCCAATGCTGGCCAACATTTCACCATTTCATCTTATCTACATATTGCCGTGAGAGCGATAAATAGCAATGAACTCATTCAAGTCTGGCTGAGGGAACACAGACATAACTCATCTTGATAAGATAATATCCCAGGGATGATATGGAGCAAGCACGTAGGGCAGCTGTGGCTCAGGTGGTAGAGCGGGTTGTCCACTAATCGTAGGGTTGGAGGTTTGAGTCCCGGCCCACGTGTCTCTGCATGCTGCAGTGTCCTTGTGCAAGACACTGAACCCCAAGTTGCTCTCGCTGGCAAGTTAGTGCCTTGCATTGCAGCTCTGCTATCATTGGTGTGTGTGTGTGAATGGGTGAATGAGAGCTAGTGTAAAGCGCTTTGGAACCGCTAAGGTTAACAAAGCACTATATAAGTGTAGACCAGACCAACGTACAGTGAATGCCACTTTTGGCCCAAAATGTCACACGAGCATTTGGCCCTTTTTGGTACAGATTCCAAGCATGCCTAAACTCAACCCTAATGTGTCTGCAATTTTGTGCTATCTGAATACAGTTACCACAGAATTGATTAGCATCCATGTGTGGCTTGTGCACTTCTAACTACCTATAGTATCTCATCATCTGTATCATTGCAATTTAGCTTAGCTCAATGTGTGTTTATTCTGAGATAACAAATTTCTCTCAGTTTGGTTCTTCTACACATTTGTTCTCCTGAGACACGTCTCTATTTGAGCACACAGACGAGTGAATTATGCCATATCGGCACTCTCCCTGGTTGCACACACAGTCTGTAACGGCACATGTATTTCACTAAACTAATTCACAGTTCTCTATAATCACACTGAGCGCTGATCCCCAGTAAAAGCAATGTGTGCTATGATTAACACTTGGCTCTATAACACTGCTATTGTAATGACTCACCTGTCAGGCATAGAAGGCTTTCTTTTATATTAGTCACTCAACATGTTTTGGAAGATATACTCCAAAATTTCGGATTTTGCTGAATTTCACCAGCATTCGCCCAAACTCTAAATTCTCCCATAGGTCGATTCTTCTTCTATGTTCAAGGCAAGGGTTTCTTTTTCCTTAGTGAGGTCTATCACTGTGGGCATGTCTCAGTGGGACATTCCACCCAATTACACAGCTAGACTCCATTGAAAAACCTGTTGCCCTGTTATTTTTCAATAGACTAAATAATTTTTATATATCTACATAAAATTTAAATATCCATTTATTCAGCATCAGTGACCGCTTTATCCTGGTCAAGGTCACGGTGGATACGGCACCAATTTGGGACAAGTTCTGATCCATAATCATGCTTGTGATATGGGCTGATGAAGGTTCAGTTGTCAGATGAGCTCATCATTGTCATTCTTCCATGCTATGTGGGACTCATCATTCATCTCTGTTAGCACCACATGTTGCATAACACTTAAAATAACTCATGTCAAAAGGGCTAGGGATGAAACACAGATGTAGGATTCAAACTGGCTCAGAAGTAGAATGTATGATTTACGAAAAGGTTCTTAAAACAGCAGAGTGAGACTCGTCTGAACACGTTGTTGTTTTTTTGGGGCTGAAAGCAGTGCTTGTGTTACTTTGAAACATAAATGTATTATATAGATATGATGACCTTTAACCAAAGCCCACTTTCAAGGCAGATCGATTTTTTTGGGTGTGAATTGCTTTCCCGTTCCACACGAATAGACCAAGGCCTATTCTTCAGTATTGTGTAATTTTCCATTCTGGCTTGCACAAGACAAGTTGAAGTGAAATTTGAAATCGATTTCATTTACTATATGCCAATATGAATAGAATAGAAACACAAAAGTGATGTATGTTTAAAAAGAAGGAATATAATGAAGATTGCAGCATGAATGAAGGACTTTCAGGCCTTTTTTGCACAGTATTATAGTATTAGTGAGTAAGTTTTATTTATAAAGCACATTTACAACAATAGTTGCCCAAAGTGCTGTACATAAGAATAACATTGAGACTAAAAATACAGACAGGGCACAATAAATAATAAATCATGGCAAGAGATAATAATCGTAACAACAATTTCAAAATGCAAGTGGGAAGAGACGTGTTTTTAGTTTTGATTTTAAAATGGTAACTGATGAGGTGCTCCTGATATGTAGGGATGGGTCATCTTGTAAATGTTATAGAAGTGTCATATAAGTGTTGACATTTTTTTTTTTTAGATTATCATTTGAATAATTTCACAAAAAAATGCATCCTTTATGAAAACATCTGATAGAGAAATAACATTTTTAAAAATCCCAGGGATAACCGCATAGTACAACCATAATGGTTCCAGTTGGAATTGAGTAGGAAATTGATATGATTCTCACATGAACATAAAAATGAATGATGAGAAGCCAAACCAGACCCCTCTTGTTACTGTATGAGACTGGTGTAGATACTTTTTTAATGCTATTCACATATTTGCGAACGCTGTTATGACCTACACCTTATGTACACTCAATGGCTTGTCAACCAGATAGTTACTGCACACTGTAGACTTTTTCCTGAATTAAAAACTGAAGATTAATGCAGTCTGGTTAACCTGTGGTTTTGGTGTTTTGTTTTAGCAAGAAACATAGATAACTAGTTTGGTCCATGTTTAACATTCAGTAACTAGAAACAGAATCCACTAATAACTATTATGTTCTTACAGACTCTATTTGCTTTAATGTAGCAAAATTGATTCCCCTCTAGCAACAAGCCAAGAATGGCATTTAAAAAAAAAAAAAACATTAGTCATATTCTTGCTATGTTGGAGGCTGAGATATTTTAATGCCAAGGACCGTGAGATTCGTCCCAACAGCCCAGGCAATTTGTTCATTCACCACTTCCTCTGTGCCACCAACACCACGTCCAATCACTTCAGAAGGAGTGTGAACTAATTACCATAATTCATGAGAAACAAGACTTTTGATTACTCCACTAGGCTTATGTAATAGCCTCCACTCCACATTTTAATATGAAATCATTCATTTTTTCCCCCTCAGAAATGTATCTTTGATTTATTGCAGTATTATCTTTCATATCTTTCAAGACTGAAGTAGATGCATTTATCTTCTAATGAAAATCACGATGGACAAGGAATAATGTAAAGCTTTTGAAGCTTTGATTGCCTTGTCCCAAGTGGTTTGAAGACATGAAACAAAATGGACTTTTTTATTATCTCCAAAGCCAATGACATTTCATTTTGGACTTCACCATACTGTATATTTTGTCCTACCAAAAATCTCATCTCATCAAGGAAGCAAGTTGTTCAGCAATCTGAAATGCAGGTCATCATTTCTAACAGCTGTAGAGAAACTGAGAGGAGATTAAAAAAAAAAAAAAACTTTAATAATTTAAGTAATTTTATTATGTTTTATTAAATTATACAAATAAGGGTGTGACAGTGTACAGTATCAAATGTGGCAGTATACCATGATAAGGAAATACACTGTTAATGTTATTCACAAGAACTTTATTAACAACATGCTACATGAAATTAAGTGCCAACTAAGATGTTTGACAATAATTAAAGAAAGAGGTGCATGACTTTTTATAGAATAAATATACCAGTAAAGAAATGCTGTGAAGCAAAGATAATGAAATGAAACATAAACCTAAATAAAACTACTATAAAGAGCAGTAAACAGTCAATATTTAGTGTAAAACACTTGGCCTTTAACAATACATCAGTAGGCTCAGGTATACTTCGCACACTCGTATAAGCAACTTGGAGACATTTTCTGAAGACTTTATCCTCGCACTTACTTTTGTTTTGGTAGGTTAAACCTGACAGCCTTCATTATGTTTTTATTTTTATTTTTTTATTTTTTGTCTGAAATGTGGTCTGTTACAGTATATAAATATTACAATCTTTAATGTACATTTTTTGTGCTCTTTTTTTTAACTGATGCAATAATGTAGACAAAATTTGTTTAAAAAAAAAAAATAGGTTGCCTAAGACTTTTGTATAGTCCTGTATTTCTACCGTGTTCTGATCAATTACTAAAGGCTAATAGTGATAAATGCAATTTAATATCTTCATTATTAAATCACATGATGTAGTGATACGTTGAAATATGATACACTGAACTGCTGTTCATCCGCATGTCAGGATCTTGTGATCTCCCTGGACAACTCTCAGATCTCACCTTCATCTCTGCATGCAACCTTGGGGGAAACCATGGACAATCACCTGTCCTTTTCTTCTCACATCGCTACTCTGACACGCTCATGTTGATTTCTCCTTCACAACATCAGAAGGATTCGTCCATTTCTATCCACACAGAAATGGTCATATCGAGACTACTGTAACTCTGATCTGATCCAGACTTGAACTCTGAACTGATCCAAAATACAGCTGTGTGACTTGTTTTCAACCTTGCTAAGTTCTCCCACACCACCCCATTGCTACGCTCCCTCCACTGTCTTCCTGTTGCTGCCCGCATCAGATTTAAAACACAGGTGCTTGCTTACTAAGTCAAAAAACGGACCTGCGCCCACTTACCTCAAAGCACTTATCGTTTATCTCATAACATATTTAAATTAGCACTTTTAAAAAAGCTTTTCTTACTGTATTACCTGTTACTGTTATTACTGTAAACTCTGTTACCTCCGCAACAGAGTTTTTAGACTGATGGTATTCTTAATCCGTGACCTAGTGAACCAGTATCAGGATGTATTTATTGATGACTTTAAAGTATTTCTGTAAGTCGCTCTGGATAAGGGAGTCTGCCAAATGCCTTAAACGCAACTGTAAATGTAAATATAATAATATTACAGTATATAATTATTACACCATGATGTTTTCATGCTGTTACACACCCAATTCAGAGGACTGAATTCCAAACATGATTCTAGTTTTAACCAGTTTAATAACCGAAACACTTCTGGAGAGTGATGCACTCCATCCAACCTGACAGAGTATGAGACGTTCGTTGTGCAGAGAGAAATGGGAGAATATCCCCCAGGTGTGCCAAATTTGATGTAAAGTTGTAACAAAATTAATAAAACTTTATGAAGCCTATTTAGATTAAGTCACAAAATGAGGAATAACTGGCTGGGTTATTCAGAATACGTTCATGGTTAAAGCCAGGTAACAAATTTGTAAATACTTTTACAGTAAAGTTGGCTGAGTTTTATAAGAGGGATGAAATCCAATCACCTGCAGTGGATTATTGACCTGGACAATTCCACGTTACTTGCTGAGCAATAATCAAAATCAAATAAAAGACCATAAACCCTAATGAAATAAGAAAGAAAAACAGAAGCACACTGTGCATTTCTTATCAAACACAAGCACACTGTTGTGTATTCAAACTGTTTCCATGGCATTTAAATCCATTTTATGATGATTGAATCCAAGGAAAAAAGCTTTATAAATATTCATGAGTTATCTGATTAATCAGGATGCCTGTTGTGGCCTCGAAAGTAGCGTTTTGGCTCCGCTAAACCTTTAAAATTACACCAATTTCTGTGAAAATGAATGAGAAATAGAGGAAAAATGTGAATCGCACCATCAGTCAGGTCTGGAAATGCATTGAAAGAGCAAAGGAAGTCATCTCAGAGTGGTTTTCCTCATAACTCATTCTGCCCTTAGACTACTGAATGCACTCAGTAAGCCAATGTAATATAAATTCAAACACTTCTCTGGTGTAATGGTGTAGCAGTTGGAACTCTAGGTTTGACTTTTATGCAACTTTTTATATATATACACAGAACAGCTTCAATATGTCTCTCAGAAAAAAAATGTCTCTCAGAAGACCAAACAACATATTATCACCAGAAGAAACAGCTTTTGAGAAAAACATTTTGAGCCTCAGAAAATTTTGACTAAAGCTTGCTAAGTGTTCCATTGAAATCCATTCACACGTTAGTATGTAAGTAACTCTTAAAGCAAATTAAAACATGTTTATACCTGCAATTTGGAGTTTGGTTTGGAGTGTGTGTCTCCCAATTGAGCCTTTAAAATTATAAGCAAAAGGACAGTTAAAGATCCTGTTTACATCTTCTTGTTTCGTGCATCATCAGCGTGAGGATTATATGCGGATGGAGGTTATCACTGTAGAAAACAGGAGTGTAAATGCACCTGAGCAGCATTTGAAACAGATATACTGTAAAACTGATTGCACAACGCACTTACGGAGGTGGTCTGGGACATTTTTGCCACTTTATATAAGTGCAAATGCATCTGTCTGTCTCTCCAAACCACATTTGACAACCAATTTTTTTTTCTTTCGAAAGATTAAAAAGCCTTAGCAAAATTGATAATAATGCAATAAAAAAAAAAAAAGAGACAATTTTTGATCCCATCTTATTTATAAAACAACTTAAATAACGCACTAAAACAACTGCCCTAATTTGCAGAGTACCACGTAATACAGCTATCTAATCCAGATACATAACTATGATTATCATTACGCCACCTATGAAGGACATCTTTGGACTCCATGGCCTCTGGACACATTCTATACTTCTTATATAATGTTCTATATTTCTTACAATTAACTAAATCCTGAGCTAGCTCTACAACAGCAGTATTAGCATAAGGAAATCTGAAATGATTTTACTAGTAATATTATTCCATTTCTAAGTGCGATATGCTGCAGGATTTTTACAAGGTAGCAAAGCCATAAAATGCTAAATACTAATAAACATTAGTGTCAGTTCTGGTACTGTAATCATTGGACACTGTGCATTAGCTGCAGAGTGAAATTTTATCCTGCCTGTGACAACCTAAAGGCCATCAAGTGCATGAGGACAAAATATGACAACATTATAGGCATGATGACCAAGTGGGATGGCGTCGGTCTCGTAAACTAAAGATCATGGGTTGAATCCCTGTTCATGCCTTGCAGAAACTGCTGGTTGGTGTCTTTCTGTAGATGTCCATTAAGTCTTTAGGGGCAATGGTAGCTCAGTGGTTAACGTTGGACTAGTGATGGGAAGGCTATAAGTTCAAATCCCAGTGCCGCCATCGTTGGGCCCTCAACTACTCAGATGTATAAATAAAATAAATGTAAATCACTCTGGGTAAAGGTGAATGCCAAATGCCGTAAATGTACAAAGAGAGAGAGTCTGATGGTTCATCCAACACATACTCTAAAGGGATATTATAAAAGCTAATTAAAAAGACAATGATGGCATTTTCTCTTTAAGCACACAATAGGGGAAAACATTTATACTGATTACCATATGATCAGTTTATTCAATGTGACGTTCAAACTGCATCATTTATTCACTACAACTATACCATCTATGACTATGATTATGCTTAAAATGAGTTTTAAAATAGGTTTTCTTGTTGTTGTTATTGTTTTATATCCATAAACATTGTTTAAGGATATTCTACTTCGCTAAATATAGTAAAAGAAATGACAAGTGTGCTTCTACCTGCACCTAAGGAAGATTGTTTACTTATTACTTGGTACTCTCCATGTACTCTCCAATAGCCTTCTGGCTTGTCTATGTGATCTGTAGCAAATGCAGATGGGTAGCAATGTTCAGTGCTTTCTCTATGCAACTCTGCTATGTACACCACTAATGTTCAGTTCAGTCCTGATGGTGGACTCACGAACATTAACGTTAGCTAATGTGAGAGAGGCTTTTAGTTGCTTAGAAGTAACCATTGCAACCTCGCAGACTATTACACGTCTTGCACTTGGAGTGATGAATTGGAGTGATTGGAGTTGGTTGAGCCCTCCTGGGGAGGGTAATAATGGTCTTAAATTTTCTCCATTTGTAGACAATATGTCTGACTGTGGATTGGTGGAATCCAAACTCTTTAGAGATGGTTTTGTAACCTTTTCCAGCCTGATAAGCATCAACAACTCTTTTACTGAGGTCGTCAGAAATCTCCTTGGTTCATGCCATGATACACTTCCACAAACATGTGTTGTGAAGATCAGACTCTGATAGATATAATCTATCAGATCCATAATCTTAAAATCTGGAAGGGGAAGCATGTATAATCTGAATAAAAGCAGCCCAAGGACCAAACCCTGGGGAACACCACAAATCGTAGACATCTGCTTGGATTTCTCAATATCAACAAAATAGCTCCCACCCCGTGAGGAATTTAAGCTAAGTAGTGTCAAAGGCCACACTGATATTACAGTACTAGTAGTAGAACAGATGTTCTACCAGAATCTGTACTTTAAACAGATGTCATGAAAAATCTTTAGTGTCAGTATTATGGTTGGATCAGAATCCTGAATCCTGAGTAGGTATTTAAGGTCAGGAAACTAGTCAGTTCTTTGAGGACTGCTTTCTCAATTACAACCCGAATTCCAAAAAAGTTGGGACATGATGGAAAATGGAAACAAAAACCAAAAAGAGTCATTTGAAAATTCAATTCACCCTGTACTATATTGAAAACACATTATTAACACATTATTTGATGTTTTACTTTTTTAAAATATACACTAATTTCAAATGTGATCACTGCAATGCACTCCAAAAAAGTTGGGCAAGACAACTGTTTACCACTGTGTAACATCACCTTTTCTTTTAATAGCTTTTATTAAGTGTTTGTGCGCTGAGTGAAGACACCAGTTGTTTAAGTTTAGCAAGCCATGGGCACAGGTAAAGAAGTCGGCGGCGCTTCTGGACAGTGTTGATGTATGGCTTCTTCTTTGCATAATAAATCCTTAACTTGCATCTGTGGATGCATCGGCGAATGGTGTTTACTGAAAGGTTTACCAAAGTATTCCTGTGCCCATGTCAGTACATCCATTACAGACTCATGGCAGTTTTTAAGACAGTGACGTCTGAGGGATCGGAGCTCACACACATTCAGAAGTGGTTTTCAGCCTTGCCTTCACCGAGATTTGACCGGATTCCTTGAATCTTTTATATTGTGCACTGTAGAAGGTGAAATGCCCAAAATCTTATAAATTTGTCTTTGGGGAATGTTGTTCTCAAAGTGTTGGATTATTCACTAACACATTTGTTGGCAGATTGGCGAGCCTCGACCCATCCTTGATCTGGAAGTACTAAGCCTTTTTTGGAGGCTCCTTATATACTCTGACTAGACGATTGCCTCACCTGTTTCACATCACCTTCTTATTTCAACTTGTCACATCACTATTAGTCCTAAATTGCCCTGTCCCAACTTTTTTGGAACATGTTGCATGCATCAATTTCAAAATAAACATTTATCTTCCAAAAAAAAAAAAAAAAAAAAAACCAACTATGCAGTTGATTAGGTAAAACATCAAATACCCTGTCTTTATACGTTTTTTGTTTAAATACAAGTCAAAGTACATTTACAAATCACTCCTCTTTGTTTTATTAACATTCTTCATACTGTCCCAACTTTTTTCGGAATTGGGGTTGCGTATTTTTCTGTTAAAAGGTACATTTCAAATGGGTCTCAAATTATTTAGCAGTTTCCAGTAATTCTAGGAAAATGTGCAATATGAATGAGACATATACTCTTTGTAGTATGTCTGTTGCTATAGAGTTAAAAATCGGTTTTAAAAAGTTAGTTGAGACTGTAGGTAGATTTGAAGATTGTCTAGCTTCACACATTAGTGAAGTGTAAACATAAAGGACTTTAGGACTTTACCTGGTGCAATCACATCCAGAACACGGATCATTTTCGAGTTGAAGTTATCCAGTAGAGCGTCAACACATTCAGACGGTTTGCATGGTAGGGTAGACATTTTGTTCAAAATGAGCACTTGCGCTCTCGGGGCTATCAGTGTGTACTTTTAAATCACCAGCAATGAATTTCATTTTGAAGGCAACCCAATTAATTAAAATTTAAACAGTTACCACCACCTCATTCATTTCACAAGATGTGATATTGAGAAGAGCCAAATACTGCAAGCTTGGCTCTCAGGACTGTGATTCACATTTTAGATACCACAGGGGAAAATAAAAGAATAAAAATGTACCCTGAGGTCCAAATTTAACAACTTTATCCGCATCAGTGCATGACTAATGAAAATCTGCAGTCTCTATAGGCACCAGCTTGTATTTTGGAGCATTCATGAGTATTATTACTACCGTAGCACGGTCCCAATAAAAGCTTCCATAAATCTGGTCAGCGAGCAGCACTTCCTTCCTGGCAGATAGATGTACAGTATGAGAGTCCTGGTCAGTGTGGTGTGGTGGTTCAGCATGACACCATGTGGTAAATTTGCACCAGTGCAGCTTGTGTTTTTCATTATTTAAACTTAATATTATGCTAATGCTCAGGAGATCACAGCACTTAGATATAGAGAGGTAGTTATAACCACAATTACAGGTCAGATGTATTTAATGATACTCTTAACGAGGAGAACATTATCGTGTATGCAAATAAAATAATTTTTTGTAAAGCAGCTGCAGTCTGACCCGTTTCCCCAACTTGCATGTCTGTTCTGTCTTTTCCTTCAGCCTCAATATTTCTTTAGTAACTTAAGTATAGAAAATCGGTTGAGGTGAAAATAAATAAATAAATAAATAAATAAATAAATAAATCACATCCGCCCACCTAAACATACCTGTAAAATTAGTCAACCGTTTGCATATTAATCCCATTACTTGCTTAATGGCATCAGTCTACATTTACACTTGTGTAGATTTGGACACACTTTGATTTGAACTTTTGCTTGCATGTCTAAACCTCACCATTTGTTTCCACATGGCCTGCAAAGACAAGATTGTGAAATGCAAAGAGTCATTAAGCATTAATCATTGTTTGTTCAGTAGCAGCATACTAAAATCTGACCCCATGAATTAATTCCTCGTTGCAGAAAGTAGTGCAAACAGTGAAGCCTTTTTCTTGTTTTTTTTTTTTTTTTTACACAAAGAACACTATTAATTCTGTTGAAAAAGACTTTGTTCATTATGTAAACCTGAGGTTCTCAACCTTTTGTAACTAAAGCCCCCTAAAGCCTCCTCTATCATGTGGCATGCCCCACCATCTAAAAAAAAAGGATATTTTGTTTTTGTGTTTTTGCACTTTTTTAATTACCTTAATTACATGTAAACCATGTTGCATTACATTCATCTTGCGTTCTAAAAACTGTACTGTACTGGTGATATTTGGAAACTTGCTAAAAGTCGCTAGATCTGTCAGTAGGCGCTTTTTTGTTGCAAAAAAGTTCCTAAAGGGGTCTGGAAAGTCGTTAAGATGGCAGCACTGGTCTGCACTGACAGCTAGATAAGAGGCAGGCTAAGCTCCGCCTCTCCCCAGCAAAAAGAAAATGCAGAGAGAGCGGGAACGCGGGGTTTTTCATTTATGCACATTCTATTTGAAAAGCAATAAAATACACAGAGTCCCCGTCTGTTTTTTTTTTCTTGAAAACAATTTGCGCCCCCTTCCTATCACTCCCCTGGTTGAGAACCACTAATATAAACCATCAATGTGAATCTAATTGCAACAGCCTGGCAATGAGCTGCTCTAAAGCCACACCACAGAGTGGACAAATGGCTCTCAGCACTAATCATCACTCTAACTCTGAACCGAAATCTGTTACTGACTTAACGAAATCATTATGAAAATGAACCGCAATGGACAACATTTGCATGACATGAGTCAGTATTAACGTAAGCAATAAAGTCCCTAAAGAGCTCCAATTTGTGCTGAATATTTTTAATTTGTGGCAGTGAATACCAATTTAACCCATGCACCGTTTTAATATACGATATAAACACGTAAACACACATGAAGTTCCTGTATTAGAATAAAATGGAAAAACACAAGGATGTGAAACTCATATATTATTTATTCCATTTAAATATTTTTCCTCTTATACATTTTTTTTTTTTATCTTAAATAATACAAATGCGCTGTGCTAGGACTAAGTTCCAAGAATGCCCAGTACTTCCATGCTGCATTGAAATATATATCTGTATACACACGTACACCCACACACTCACGTCACCGAAGGAGCAAAGCGCTTGGTGAGTTTTGTACATCTTAGAATTAACCTCCCACTTCATCTAGACCCGTTCTGGAACAAAAAACTCTCTACTTATTCCATCCAGAACTTTCTACTATAGCAATGACAATTCACAATGCAAAGGAAGAGCAAAAATACTCAGTACTTGCTATGTAAGACTGTTTATGTAATCATGTTTACAATGTTTTGCTGCGACATAATGAAAAACAAGGATCATTTTCTATGAAAAGCCTGCTTTTTGTGTGTTAGTATAGAGGGTGAAATATTGGGATGCTGTAATGACACCGGATCATATAAAATGACTAACAGGTGGAAATATTACAGTGCTGCGATCTACTTTAAGCCAAATGATTCTTGCATGGACAACGAATGCCATGTTGTGACTCTATCGACTACATGCTAATCCACGTCGTCATCACATGCAGGGTAATGAGATTCAAAAGATCGACAGAAATGTACAACAGCACCTTGTGTACATAATTAATCTCTAGTGTTCCCATACCGAGTAGTTTTTTGAAATCATTGCAAACTATTCGTCATCTCCATACAGGCATGTTTGGATATGAAAAGCTGTTTTAACCATATCAAAGTCTTTTTTTCCCCCCTCTACTTATAATTTAAAAAGAACACTAGTACTTTCTTAGCTAACCGTAAAAAGTAAAATATTGTAATAAATGTTGTGCGTCAAGAAAATATGGTTGTAATGCAGTTGAAAACAAGACATCAGAACCAAGGTTTAGAAAAAGTGTGGGGACTGTATACACAATATACAAAAGATTTCATTCAATGACCCCTTCATCTCTTATAGCATTATAATCTTATTTTCAAAACCAACAGTATCTGTCAGCTGTGCTACCTACAACATAAACATTATATTGTCCGATTGCTGTTTCCCAAAATTAAAAAAAAAAAAAAGAACAAAATGCAAATCTCACTACAAAGAAACAGTGGGTGAAAAACTGAAAGGAAGTGATATGCATTCTTTCATGCTGTACATTTTGGCCTATACTGTCAAACATGGGTATCTTATGCACTGACTGGAGTCATCTGCATACTATACTAGTACAGAAATCACATTTCTAGCTATCACAACAGTACACGTGTGACTGATATACACTCAGGTTTGTTTAATAGTAAGAGGAATGGATAGTTAATGACTTAAAACGTGGTGCGTGTTAGCACTGAAGCACATTTGTCCTCATTTGTGAATGAAACCATAACGAGTATATGCTTGTTCGCTTCAAGGCTTTACATGAGAAGGAAAAAAACAAAAAAAAAGAAGAAGAAAAAAAAAAAGGCATGTGTTTTTGTTTTTGGAAAACTCTCAGTTCCAGCTGCCTTATACTCTGTGTCACCTACGCTGAGTGTAGTGAATTAGATCAAAAAGTCTTAGCAGCCTTTTCCTAATAGCAGGAAATCACGCTTTGTCGAACGTTCGTAGTTACTTGTAGTCAGTAGAAGAAAACGACAGTCTTACATCATGCTTTTCTCTTCACAAAAATGGAAGGGCTCATTCCAGTTCAGTGGTCCAATGCACCCAGGTGATTGTGCTGCCTGGAAAAAGTTGCAGCTTGTATTTTTTTTTTCTGGCCTTTCTAGTCTTCCTGAATTGACCTCGAGGTCAATTTTTTTCCCCCCTTTTTCTTTTCTATCTCAGCAGGAAAGAGTGAGGGTCACTATAGTGCAATGAGACTCGTAAGGAATGGCTTTTTTAGCACAAACTGCTGCATGATACAAACCGAGCTAAGCTAAGGTAAAAAAGCAAAACAGCCATGAATGGGAGGACGAAAACCTCCTGTTGATTCTTTTTCATAGCAGACAACCTATTACTATTAAAGGCACAAAAAAAGACCATATGAAATAGCTTTTTTCATATCGATCTCATATATGAAACAAGCGTATCTAAAAGGTAACGCTGGGGAAAACCAATGGCACATACTGAAAGCAGAAGTGTGTGTGTGTGTGTGTGTGTGTGTGTGTGTGTGTGTGTGTGTGTGTGTGTGTGTGTGCGTGCGCAAGGCAATACTTTTCTATTCACACGCTTGGAGAACGGAACAGACTACCTCCCTCGGTTTGTACACTTGGAGACATTAATTCTCTCGGTTCTGTATTTACACATACAACAAATACACAGTATTTTTCCTCCATTTAAAGTCAGTAGCAGGTGAACGTCTCAGACGGAATCAAACTCCTGATTCTCTGAATGATAGATTAGTGCAAACTTATGATGGCCGGGGGGATTGGGGGGGGGGGGGGGGGGGTTTACTCATATGTAGCGGCGCTGCGTGAAAGCTTTGGTTTCCTGGGAAGGCAGGCTGTGAGGAGGGGAGGCAGAACACTCTCTTTCTAAGGTGTAAGGCAGGTCCCTCACAAGCTATAGGAGGATGAGAGTTCGTGAAAGAAATCTCAGACTAATTGGTCAATTACAGCTAAATTACCCAACTGCTAGATGAGGAACTCTGGGGTATTTAGTCCACCAGAATACATCTATGGTCCTGCATGGTACGACAAATTGGTATATGATTGATTAAGAGTTGATTTGGGGAAGAGCAAGTACTCTTGGTCTTGTCTACTTAACTAGGGAACTCATTTTTAATTGCTCTAAAAATAAATATTTCCACCATATATCTATAAATAAATAACTCTACAGCCAATATGGGCACATTTATAGTCTAATTCATAATTTAAGGTACCCCTAATGTACCTACAGCTTTGATAGTTTTTCTTCCGCACACAAATGCAGCGACTATAAAATAGAACTATTGACAAGCCATATATATATAAGCAGTTTGATGGGGTTACAGATCACATATTGGCCATCAGATCGGTCCCAAGTTGTGCTCAAAACAGCATTACGCTAAATCACCAAACTAAAATAGTTTCAGCTTGTACAAGTATGGAGTCTGGAAAGCACAGCTTCAGTTTTGACAGTCCTGTGGCCTTTCAGGAATTCCTTTGATTAGGATATTGATTGTGTCTTCACCTTATGGACTCTGGTTTTCAGTGTATGGCTCCATCATAGCAAACGTTTTTACTACTACCGCTACTGCAGGTTCTTGAGAAGGCGGCCGTAGCGGAAATCGTAAACATGGCGACAGACAAACACCAGGTCAGGGTCGATATCAGCGGGAACGCTGCGATGAGCTGGGATGGTGTAGTCACGAGCCGGAGGGACCAGGGGGGCACTTTTGGGACGACCCTCCTCGCGACGCTTCACCAAGGCACAAAATCTAAGACAGCACAGATACACAGATGAGCAAGGATGCACGTAAAAATCTGTCTCACTACTGAAGTTACAGACACAGAACTTACCTGCAATATTGTGCTAATGTCAAGACGTAGCACTTATCCTCAATGCACGCGACACTGTTCTCGTCCTGGTGCCGGGAAGCAAAAATCTCGTTCTGAAATCCCACAGCACAGACACAGACACAAAGCTTTGATACTCAAATATTCACTACATCAACGAGAGCAGACAATCAGTGCAGCGAACACAGGTGTCCGATTTCAAAAGCACTCAAAGAGCAATGCAAGTCGGCTGGGGTCCCCCCCCCACCCCACCCCACACAGGTAGCCACGGTCTCCAGGGCTTACTGAGTGCAGAAAGCTTGTGCTGCCTACTGCCTCTTTGAAACTCATAATCAAGGCAAGTCAAATGTTTACACTGCTTTCTCATGAAGAACCTCAACAAAGACTGATAAAGGCAACTCACCTCACAGTGCATGCTGGGATTGCGGCCCCCCTGAGTGTGCTCTGGACGGTAGTACCAAAACAAGCTCATCATCAGCTCCCCTGTGGAGAATCATATCACTTTTTAGTTTATCAGCCCGGTGCAGCAGTCACTATAAATGACCCACCAGACAGTTAATGCGAGTTTTCCTGGTTCGCACTAGGGTGCTGATTCCACCATAAATCATCATGTTTGTTTTTTGCTGCATTGGCTATCAAAATAAGTTAACTTCCCAGTACTTTCCGTATTTTACATGCACCAATGAGTGTGAATGTAGTTGTCCCTGTAGCGTTGTGGAATTGAAGATGAAATCTACACAGAGAAAAAACAGTTTTAAATGTATTGGAGACTAGCTAACCTTCTGACAGACAACAGCCAATATAAATGCTAAAACAGGCTAAAGTAATATCAGTCTTAAAATTCCAGAAACTATGGAACATCGGTACTTCTTTCCCATGACCTCATTCGCCTCCTCTAAGTCTTACCACTGCAGCATCTTCCCACACAACACCTTGTCAGAGCCACGTGGATCATTTCTCTGCTACACTGTAATTACCAGAAACTGCTCCCCTAATTTTATATGCTTTCACCTGTTAGGCTTCCAGACACAGGGGTGTAATCATCCCATTGAGTTGAGGTGAGGTGCTACTCAGCTACTGTGATGGATTATCGCAGCAGTGTAGAATTTTGTGGGGTGGGAATGTTCACTTGTCTCGTGTTCCGATTACAATTCAGAGGCTTGCAATTCGATTATGAGCAGATTCTCGACACGTCCCGATTTCTATTTTCTATAGTAATCAATCAGGTGATTTAACTCATTTTATGTGTGGCAAAGGACATCCGTGAATTGCAGGTTAATGTCACTTGATCTGCATTTCTCATCAACTTCATTACTTGAGCTTACGTGTTGCTGTACAGTAAGATGGTCTGTGAAGAACTGCTGGAATGGGATATTGTACCTCGGCTATAAGGTGTGTAGGAGCAAAACAAAAGCCTTGGTTTTCCATGACTGATTAAGAGCACAGATCCGCAGCTATTGTGATAACTAAATCCATCTTTTTCACCTGATCAGAGTTGAGTGCCAACTTTGATAGGAGTGCCCAGTCAAGGGTTTCTTGCTTAGCCACAACCGTTTTTCCTGCTAATGTTGCTCCACGTGGAAATTTATTTAATCTTGGAGTAACAGATCTTGCAAATCGCCAAAGTCTAATCAAGGCCTTTCTTACAATCTGCCTCACAAAACCAATAGGAAAAAAAAAAGAAGGTGCTGGTTTGAGTTGCCACAAATGTTCTTTATTACCTCCAATATCTCCAATGACATCTCTTCCTCATTCGCATTTTAAATGCAAATACACTGCTGTCTAGCATTACGTCTATGCAGCTACACAGCTTCTAGAAAAACAATGTATTTTTTAAAGAGTTGAGAATCATGTTTTTAACAATCGACCCTTAAGAATCTTTCACGAAAGCATTGCATTTCCCTCACCCCTAAGTATTTCTGATTTGACTTCTACGTCCTTCAGAGCGAGTGGAGTTTTCCCCCTTTGCTTATTTCCTTGAAGACTAATAGCAACATTAGCACTTCATGACTGTGACCTCATGAGTGCAGTTTGTTCTGCCAGGCCCCAACAGAGCTGGACGACAGACAGGATCAATCCCAAACTTGTTTGGGATCTGAACATCTGCGACAGGCACTTACAGAGCCCCGTATAATACCGCTCTATGTTCATCACCTTCATCTGGCGCTGCACGGCTCTGGACAGGAGTGAAGCAAACAGCAGATATGGATGTGGAGCCTGCTAGGAAGAAAGTGATAAGGACCTTAGCCAGGTTTCAGCAACAGGAACAAAATAAGGCAAAAGACTCCTCTGAGCAGTCTCATGAAAGAGGAGAGAGTGACAGCGGGCATGGATCAAATGTTAGCCCAGTTGTTAAGATGTTGGACTTCTGAACGGAAGGTAGTGAGTTCAAATCAGCACTGCCAAGCTGCCATTGCTGGGCCCTTGAGCAAGGCCCTTCACCCTCAACTATATAACCCAGTTATATAAATGAGATAACTGTAACTCGCTCTGGATAAAGGCGTCTGCCAAATGCCATAAAGGTAAAATTTAAATGTCAAATGCAAGATCTGTTAGTGGTGAACAAACATGATTGGTTTGTAACCATGGATCTGAAGGATACATATTTAGGTCACTCTGCTTACATGGAAGCAGTTGGAATGCTTATCAGTTGCGGGTCCTTCTCTCTGGTTTAGCTTTGGCACCCAGGAGGTAAATGAAATGTGAGATTTGCCCTTGAGCCCCTGAAATGCCAGGGTCTATCTAGGAGCATGCCCCTATCTGGGCAATTGGCTGCTGTGTGGATGAGCCCAATAAGTAACAAGCCAGGCAGAGCTCCTGATCTTTGTGTAGAAGCGCTGTCATTCACAAGAGCCGCCATTTGACGCATACAAACTGTACAGTTCATAGATATGAAGAAGCTTGACTTGCTGGTTATTCACGGCTTTCTGAAGGAAGACAGGAAATTACGAGTGGCCACACACGAGCAGTGTGAACATAAAGATTTTCAACATCTGGCAGGGATGTTGATAGCAATAACCCTTGGGGCAAAACTGGAATTACTGCACCACAGACCAGGGTTAAATGCTTTGGGTTGAATGCTCGGCAACTGCAAACCATACTGCAGTATTGGTGACAAGAGAAAGCGTCCAGGCCCTGAGGTATTGGACCATGGATTTTCCTTTGAGGTATGATAATAATGATTATGAGTCTTTATTGGTCACATATACATTAGAGCACAGTGAAATTCTTTTCTTCGCATACCCCAGCATGCCAGGAAGCTGGGGTCGCAGCGCAGGGTCAGCCATGATACAGCACCCCTGGAGCAGAGAGGGTCAAGGGCCCAACAGTGGCAGTTTGGGGCTTGAACCCCGATCTTCTGATCAGTAACCCAGAGCCTTAACCGCCAAGCCACCACTGCACTTAGGTGTTCTTCCTGCAATGAGGAAAATAGTAACAGATGCCTCCCAGCAAAGCTGGGGTAGGGAGCATATGGGAAAAACTTGAAAGTGAAAGGAAGATGGAACACAAGGCTCAACATCAGCATATCAACGTCCTGGAAAGGAAAGCTGTGTAGCTACTACTGCACAAAAAAAAAAAAATCCAGGAACCCCTTATTAAAAAAAAAAAAAAAAAAAAAAAAAAAAAAAAAAAAATATGTAAAATGTAACTAAAATGTACCGACAGCACCAAAGTGGGATTGTATATGAACCACCAAAATCTTAAACAATGCTGAAGTGGGCATAAAAGCAAGTGTTGAGGTATGTGAAAAATAAACTCTGAACGTCAGCACAGGTGGGCAGTACACCCCGTGTCTCAGAGAGAGATACATACCTATTAGGCTGATATAATCCAACAGAAAGGCAGAGCCCATTATGACTAACAGACAAGGCAGAGACATAGGCTTTGTGCCAGAATGCATTAGCAGACGACGGACACTGTAAACATGTTTTAGAGTTGATTAGAAGAGTCTCTTGCTGGGTCTACTCGAAAAGTATATGTGGCAGCACTGGCTGTGCACTGGGGACAGATTTTGTTTTTGCTGGGAGCACACAAATTAGTCAAAGGATTTCTTAAAAGGTTTGAAATGTCTCGGACCCTCACACAAAAAGTGAGATATGGATTTTGGTATTAAGCAGCTTGAGCAACTTGTGAACCAGTGGAAAGTGCAGATATAAAGTGGTTTTCGCTTAACAACTTTTTTACTAGTCAACATGAGTAGGCAACTTGTGTGTGTTATACTGATTGGCATGCAGTTCTGCATTGGAGATGTATCAAACCTGCCAAAGATGTTGATGCCACAGTATATCAATAAACACATCAACTAGGCATGAGTCAGAATATTGTTGCCTCAAATATCACAATACAACATAGCGGCGAGACGAATTTGCTGCTCATATCACGTATTGCGATATTTCCGTTTAATATTCATTAGGAGCTCTACCTATTCTTACACACTAGGCCAGAGGTAGCAGCATACAGAACAGCTTGCAAGTGGGAACCTAACAGTCTCAAAGCATACTTACTTAATAGTCCAAAAAGTTAAGCTAATCAGAAGGAACACAAGCCTCACAGGACAAGTCCGACCCGCAGCCTCTTTTCATTTGACCCACATGAACTTGGAAAAAATAATACTTAAACAGTCTGTAGTGCAGTAGTGCTCAACGTTTTCACACTATCCAGAATTCATAGCAGAGCCATACCATAGCACTCTTGTTTCTATCATGGCATGACACAGTAGCGGTGAAGACACTACGGTATTATTTAGCCTAATCATTTAAGGCATCATCTAATCATTTAATCTCCCGTCAAACAGTTGTTCCATATTAATAACATTGTCATGAAATACATTTAGGACACTGAAAAAGATTAAAATAACATTAACAATTGGGGGAAATGACACCTCACAGTGACCTCCACTAATATTGGCACCCGTGGTGAATATGAGCAATGAAGGCTGTGAAAAATTGTCTATATTTTTTAACCTTTTGTTTAAAAAAATAAATAAATCACAAAAGTACTCTGCTCTCTTGGATATCAACCAAAACATAGGTTTATCAAAAAAATGATCTTTAATAAATATAGGTGTGCAACAATTATTGACACCCCTATGAATTCATACGAGAAAAATATATTTTAAGTATATACCCACTGATATTTTTACACACTCCTGGGTGACTAGGAACATTGTTCAACCATGACTTCCTGTTTCACAGGGATATAAATATGAGGTAACACATAGACCAAATTCCCTTGGTCATTTATAGCAATAGGTAAGATGAAGGCATATACCTGTAATGTGCAGCAGAAGGTTGTTGAGCTTCACAAAATAGGAAGTAACTATAAGAAAATAGTACAAGCACTGAAAATGCTCATTTCCACCATCAGAGCAATAATTAAGAAGTTCCAGTCAACTGGAAATGTTATGAATCAACCTGGAATTGAAAATGTGTCTATATTGTCTTAACGCAGTGTGAAGAGGATGGTTTGAGTGGCTAAAAAATCTCCAAGGATCACAGCTGGAGAACTGCATAAATTAGTTGCATCTTGCGATCAGAAAGTCTCTAAAACTACAATCTGAAGTCACCTTAATCACCACAAGTTGTTTGGAAGAGTTTCAAGAAAAAAGCTTCTACTCTCATCCAAAAACAAACTCAAGCGTCTTCAGTTTGCCAGACACTACTGGAACTTCAAATGGGATCGGGTTCTATGGTCAGATGAAACCAAAATAGAGCTTTTTCGCAATAAACAAAAAAAGCTAGCCATATGGAAAAGTACCTCATGTCCACGGTTAAATATGGCGTTGACTCTTTAATGTTTTGGGACTGTTTTTCTGCCAGAGGACCTGGACATTTTGTTAGGATACATGGCATCATGGACTCAAATATCAACAGATTAAATGAAAACCTGACTGCCTCTGCCAGAAAGCTTAAAATTGGCCATGGTTGGATCTTTCAGCGGGACAATGATCCAAAACATACATCAAAATCAACACAAAAATGGTTTACTGACCACAAAAACAAGGTCCTGCCATGACCCTCCCAGTCCCCTGACTTGAACCCCATAGAAAACCTGTGGGGTGAACTGAAGAGGAGAGTCCACCAGTGTGGACCTCGAAATTTGAAGGATCTGGAGAGATTCTGTATGGAGGAATGGCCTCAGATCCCTTGACATGTATTCTCCAACCTCATCAGGCATTATAGCAGAAGTTATATTACCTTACAGTTACCTTGGCAAAGGGAGGTAGCACAAAGTATTGACTAAAAGAGTGCCAAGCAAAGACATTTTTAGAAGCCTGCATTGTGTTTGCAATTGTTTGATATCCATGAGAGCAGAGTATTTTTGTGAATATTTTTAACAAAAGATCAAAAGGTTAAACAATAAAGACAAGTTTCCACAGCCAATATTAGTGGAGGGCACTGTATATGTTAATCCTGATCTACATTTCTTACAATAGTGTGTATTTATTTTGCAGTGGATTGATTTGTTTTCGTTACAAAATAAATGTATTAAATCTTTTTTATTTTGTGTCAATATCGTCTCGTGAAGCCTGTATCGAGATATGTCTCATATCGTGGGTTTAGTGTATCGTTTCATGCCTACTATCAACCTATTTACAGATGACAACGTGCCCAGGCCTGCCCAGTGTCAATTAAGGGCTCTCAAGCACTTTGTGGAAGTACCAACAGCTGACGGGTCACTGAGTTTATGTGCTTTGAGGAGCACTACTCTATAAAGACAAGTTTGCTCATTGGGTAATGGAAGTCATTGTGTGGGTGTATTTGGATGCAAGTCTTCAGTTGAATGCCACTCAAGTCTTTATGCTACCACCTGAACACCACGAAGAGAAGAAGTGTCTCTTACAGACATTTGCAGCAATATGAAGTTCATCATCTATAACTGCCAGCTTTTACAAATTTAATGTTGCTTCATCACAACCCTGTGCTTTATAGTGAGTTTGAGTGGTTCTCACACTCAATAGAGTACATTATCAAGACTTCTCCACAATAGAGTACAGTAACACGGAATGATGTAAACAGAGAGTATAGTAACACTGAATGATGTAAATAGAGAGTATAGTAACATGGAATGATGTACATAGAAAGTATCGTAACAATGAATGATGTAAACAGAGAGTATAGTAACACAGTGATGTATTAGCATTTTTATGAGTGCTGTCTATTATTGTCTGGTAAGGTACGTCATCACAAACTCTTGTAACAACTTAAATAGATATATACCCTCCACTAGTTCTGAATGAAACTGGAAGAAGTCTGAAATAGAATGCAAGTTTACATTTGTAAGCGTGCTTCTACAACTGAATGGAAGATCACCAGGGCCACCTGGGTCATTCACATTGATAATAATGGCCAGAGGACAAGCACGATGTAGCACAGGCATTTTACAGGCTATACGGCAATGCTATTACTACTTGACAAGCAAACAAACCAAACAGGAAAACTTCTCTAATTTCAAATGAAACCACAGAACACCTCCACTCAGTCACAGACGCACCATTACAAAATGTATTGTTTATTGCATTATGCAGTACCTAGTCTTCAAAATCAAAAATATGTGTAGAATAGACAAAAAATTGCAATTTTCCCAACCCTTTCACCAGCATTATATTATTAATGGCTGCTTTTCTGGTGCAAATGTGTTGGTTTGTAAAATCAGACTGACACAAACTGGGATTTTTTTTTGTTTTGTTTTGTAATACCTGGCCTAAAAAGAGCAGAAATTAAACAAAATATATTACTACATGCAGCCTCCGTGTCAAGATATACACAGAATATTAAATGTGAAAGCAGCAAGGTGATAGAAGAGCAATTCGTGAAGGAGGAAGTAATGAATCTTGGTGTACCTGACTCAGGGTCCTCCCAGAAGGCAGATACTTTAGCCACATAGGGGAGGGATTTCTTCCGGGGGCCAGAACGCAGCAGCACAGTGTCTCGCACCCTGATTACTTCTCCGTCTCTCTGCACTCCTTCATAGCACCTGCGCAGTGCTGGCGACTCCTCACCCTGTAGGTCATCCCCACAGATAAATAAGAAATTCTTACACACAAACACCTCAAGACTACTTTACTGATAGTGTGCTTCAAAAACATCCTGCTTTATATGAGAAAGCTGTAAATATATGACATGAATCTGTTGCGTTTCATGTCACATAGTACTGGATGGTTGGCCAATGACAAGAACTTGTAAATGAAAATGCATGTTATGTTCATGCATTCAGGTTATTTTTATTTTGAGCTTTAAAGAGCTGTTCATATAATTTTTCTATTCTTTTTTTTCCCCCACTAAACTCATGCAACCTCATATCATAAATGCATCCATACCTGTTAAAGCATTACCTTGTCTAAGGTAATAGGCAGTTATGCAATGACTGACGTTGCATTTATCTACATAAATGACTCGAATTTTTACAAGAATTTTTTTTCTTGCTCTGGAAAAAAGAAAAAAAAAAACCCAACATCACACCATTCTATCAGTATATTACATCAAAATCCTTTTATTTTTCCAGGACATTCTACACGTTTGAGCAAACTGGTTAGACTAACTGACTAAATCCAGTTACCCCAGTTGACATTCTCGGAAATACTGCATTAGGTCAACTCAAAAGTTGCTAACTTTAGAAATAAATGATTGAGGTCACACTAAAGACCATGGAGGAGAACATTCAAAAGGTTTTAACTTTATGTATTACTGAAATTGTTACTGTAGTCTTCTAAACCTTGTTTGGGAAAAAAAAAATCCATACAGAATAATGAAATGTTTAATATGGTGCTTCCACAAAAGAAAATCATAAAAGAACATGGCACAGTGGATTCCTCACATCAATACAGCAAACAGAAAATATTCCCAACCCTACAAGTACTGAACACTTGAGTTTCATGTTAAACCTGTTACATGTTCAATAGTAACTCAGCTCCCTCTTTTCTTAAAGGTAAGTAGCAAAACAATTTTTGCACTTTTAGCAGTCCATGTACTAAAATAAATACACAAAAGTCACATTTTAAAGTGTAAACAGAAACATTTCTTAATCATTTAGTAAAGTTGTGTGTAAATGTTTGCGTAAGCCAAACTGAAGTAATTTGTAAATGCGTTGATAAATGGAAATCACCCGTAAATTACCCAGTCCCTCCAGGATTTTGCGATCACAGAAATGAATGCAAAGTCAAGGAAACGCCACAATATTCACAGGAGCTTGCAAGTTTTCCAAAATTACCGCAGATTTTGGCCAGGATGAGTCATCACAACGCGCATTCAGCCAAAGCCCTCTTGGTAGACAAGTAGTTTTCCGTAAAAAAAAAAAAAAAAGAGCACAAAAAAGCAACAGCAAAATCGAGCATTTTTTGGTCCAAACAAGCACAAAAAACTCCGCAAAAATCCTGTACGGACTGATTAGCAGGTAAATGAACTGCACAGCTGAATTGCATTTAGTGACGCCCACAAACTCCATAAAAGGCAAAGCTCACAGAGTAGCTAAACAACCAAATAATGATAATAATAATAATAATAAAATAAAAGAAATTCTTACAGGTAAAAGTGTATGTAATTTTGACTCATGTACACGAGTCACAGCACCTGAAAAGCCTAAAAAATAGAGAGAAACCAAGAGTCCTAACCAATGCCATCTTGGAAAAGCAGAACACTATGCCCAGAGCGGCGGAAGAGACAGCAGCAACTCTTAAGAGTTTAAACAAATATGCCAATTGCTATAAAATGTGAAAAGGTGCAAATAAGGCTTTGTAGAAAAGCTTTGAAAATAAATCAGTTGCTGAATTTCTCCACTTTATGCCAGAAACCCTCTTCTTTACGGACACATGATGAGGCGCGGACATGCGGTAACCGCATCCTCACTAGGGTCTACGTTTAGAGTTGGTGGAGGAATGCGCACTGACGTTTTCAGGAACACGCTGGATGATGGCATGCAGCACGCTACGCAGTAACGACTCATTGATATTTTGGATCAAAATTCTCTCGAATTTTAATGATGGCCTTTAAAGAAGACGTCCTTTTCTGTAGAAATTACGCTATAAATAGTTGATGGTTTTTAGGTTATGCCCTTCGTGTACTTTAGATTAGAATTTAATGGAGGAAGACATAAAAACTAGGATCATGTCATTCACTCATATGCACGCAGTCCCACACCCCTCCACAGCCTCCGTAGTGCAAGGCAAGAACTTGCCTATTCTCACATCCTCCACCAGCCATTTTCTAGTCAGAACAGAAGAGAACTTGAGTACGCACCACTATGAATACCTCCTTTTCAGCGGCTGTGCCCACAGGCAGCCAGCCGTTGGTGGCCCGCCGCCGACTGATCTTGGCCTGTTTGGTGCTTTGGCTGCCGTGGCTGGCTCCCAGCTGGCCTTCCTTCACATGGGGGCAGACAGCTGTGTCCCGTATCGCAGAGCGCGAGCTGCTGGGTGGCTTGGCACTCTGAGGGCACTCTCGGCCTACGTGTAACTGGACCTGAGGACGCCCAGCGTCCGGCAGAGGAGACTGCAGGTGGGGCATGGGCTGGGTGGCAGCAGGCACGCTGGGGATGGGGCAGACAGACAGGGGCAAGGTGGGGGGCATGGAGATAGAAGGGCTGTGCTTGTCCAGTGGGTAGGGGTAGTCCTCTGTAGGAACAGGGAAGTGAAAGCTTGAGGTTAGAATGAAACAACCTAATTACAGCTTCATATGAATGAAAATAAATAAATAAATACAGTATTGTAGACATAACTAATGGCGTGTATTTACATAAGGAAATGTGGGAACACTTTTGGTCATTTCGTGCAATTATGTGAAATTCTGCTTTAAAAATGCAGCAATAATTTAAGTGGAAAAAATTTTTTTTGGCCTGCATGAATGTGTAATGAGTTAATGTGTTTATGTTTTAAGTGGACCACAGATTAAACAGCTGCACTATCCTTCTTGAAAACCTGGGTGCTGGTTTCTATGTGACCCTTGAGCAGGAAGACGCTGACTGGATGGCAGGTCATACTGATCACGCTCATACCTACGGTGCTTTTCTTTAAACTAAACAGGTGTGCAGGAAAAGGAAATAGCGGCATACACGTACATAACATTTATGGACATGTTCAATGCTATAAAATCAGTGATTCTACTTTTAACAGCTCAGTAAATAGCTAACTGTCCTGTCAAAACGTGGCCGCACAATCAGCAACGCCCCATTAACACTCACATCACGGAAATCATATCTTAAATACCTAAACTCATCGGGCATTTCAACTTCATGTTCGAGCTGTCTCTGGTTGAGCATCGCAGAGGTATGACAGCTACGGTACCCGAGAGTAATTTACCCCCTTTCAAACAGCCATCAGATGGTCTGGAAGCAAATGATTTGCTACTTTAGTCTATAATCGCACTTCCTTATGAGGTCACGGAGCTGCGGGCCAACACAAATAAAAAGGTAACAGCAAATGTGTTGTGGATCAATCCTTTTCCGGACTTAATAGACCCTGCTTGCTTATTCTGGCCTCTCAGGGAGGCGACTGGCCAAGCATGAGAGGGAATGTGCAGCTCACTGCATGTTCACTCAGCTGTTAAGTCTCTGTATTATTACAAGCGGACTTGCATGCCTACAAAACAGGGATCGCGCTAGTCATGATATACACTATCAGCTATACAGTATATTCTGCAAGATGAGTGAAAGGAATGAGCAATTTTCCGCCAACCCTGTTAAACCCTAACACTTAACAGGCACAAGATTATTTCTTTAAAAAAAAAAAAAAATTAAACACCTTTTTTTTTTTAAATACTGAAAAGTTATTTATTTACCGAGGACCTCAGGCTGCAATATAATGTTCATTAGCTGATTTACTCCTTCATTAAAGCCGTGAAACTTGAAATGATTGAAACTTTTGTGGAGTATAACAAATGAAACTTTTATTGCAAAGGCCAAATAAAACAACATTTTCTGTTCTCGCAGAAATACACTAAGCTGCTCTATTGTTGCTGTAACAGCTTCTGGTGTATATGCTTTCTCTAGGAAGTGCTTCTGTCTAGAAACTACATGAGGTGTTCTACCACTGTGCTGGTGGAAATTGTACAGCTGGAAGTATTTTCAATACATTTCCAGTTTTACCTACATACACTATACTATTTGTTCACATTAGGGTTGTTGCAGTTTCATGGATAGTGTACAGTGTATGACTGGATGGTTACCTCACTGCTGAAAAAAAAACTCTGATTTCCTCACACTCACTCTCTTATTCAGCTTATAAGTTAACTTACAAGTTTACTGAATAAGTTAACAATTTTATGATAAATTCATCCTTTTCTAAAAATATGTATCTTTCTAAAGCCCTTTTTGGATGGGACTAGTTTTACATTGGAATGTGGAGTAATGCAAGTATTCCCGGTGTATCTTTGGGATTTTAGTCCCATCTGAATCGGTCATGTCAGCACATTTTATGCTCGCATGACCGTATTTTACTTAAATTACTACTAAATTGACCAATAAAAATATAAAAACATCTGTTCGATTGACATCTCGGCTCTCCAGGAAGCGTTCGCTCTTTTCTATCGTCTCTCACCGAAACCATATCCAAATCTTGGCCACGAATAAACAAACATCGATGACATTTAAAAGTACATGTCGGAGAAGCGATGTTCCTCGGGGTTTTAACATAAATGACTGAATTCCTATCACAGGTATGGCCTACTAGGGATGTCACGAGAACCGATACTTCGGTACCAACATTCTTAAAACGTGACGGTACTTGTTTTTCTGCAGTAGTGTAGGTATCGTTGGTAATGACGTTACCGGGGTTGCGAATCTTCCGGAACTGAAGGGGGGCAGCAAATACACGCAAGCGTTTTAGTCGGTCCACAAGTGGTGAAGAAGAAGAACGCCTACAAGCACACGGGAAAAACTACAGAAATGGCGACAAGTCTAGCTCTGCCCCGACTCGTTGATAGGCAGAGAGAGGAACGCTCGTTGA
The DNA here is from genome assembly GCF_001660625.3 of Ictalurus punctatus. Taxonomy (NCBI): domain Eukaryota; kingdom Metazoa; phylum Chordata; class Actinopteri; order Siluriformes; family Ictaluridae; genus Ictalurus; species Ictalurus punctatus. The sequence goes on along the minus strand of NC_030424.2, from coordinate 11,786,802 downwards.
GAGGAAACACCAGCAACCGACGCTATCGTTCATTTCAAACATAGCGAGGAAACACCTGGAGTTTGGTGAAGCACCTGAAAGACGGTCCTATATTATGTTTGTTTGAGGCAGCTGGCATTGTGGCCGTGAAACCAGCTAACGTTATGCTCCATGCAATGATTGTGATAGCCAGTTATTTGTTAACGATGCTAACACATTGCAGTGTTATAAGCTACCTCCGAATGGGCCATCATGCATCGCCATTCAGCTTGTGTCCTGTCAGCTAAATGTAGCCTAATGTCACTAATAATTATTGAAATGTTCATGCTTTTAATAAATCTTTTTGGCCTGCCACCATATCAGTGAATTTAAACTAATGCTTGCATTCAGAGTATAAGGTGTGTGTGTGAGTGTGTGCATTTAGAAGTGCACCTTAGCATTTGTTATTAGCACTTAGCACTGTTTTATTAGTCATTGTCAGACAGTGTTTGATAACTAAAATATCCCCCTCTCTCTTTGCCAGTATTAGCCAGGGGAGGATGTCCTCCAGGAGTTTATTTTATTTTTTTTTAAAAATCTAAATATATATATTAAATATATATTTTATACCACACCGTGGTATCGACTTTGGTATCGAGTATCGTGTACTTTTGGTGGTATCGGTACGACTACTAGATTTTTGGTATCGTGACATCCCTATAGCCTACATACACGTTATGGTCGCATGACCTACTAACGATCAAATGAGCTGCACAGCCAGGCGCACTATAACAACAGGGTAGTATAGCAGACAAAACAAACGGTTTGTAGTCAAATGAGGTGTATGGAATTTGTAGTGTACATGGCGAACGTCTCTGTGATACAAGCTTGCTCATCCTGTGAGAACCGATCAGAATTACTACAGACGTCGTCAAGCAACATTTCTCCAGAAATCTCATCCAGCAGAACAATTAGGTGATTTGATTTTGGTTTTTGTTAAATATACACAATGATGTGCAATGAGATCATAATATATGTTCTTTTTTTATTTGCACCACCAGCCAGTGTGTTTAACTGTATATAATAGCTTATCATATTGTGAAAATATCAACTCAAATACCCCTAGTTCATATATATGTGACAAAATCCACCAAAACTCGGAGCATACTTTGTGCAGTACATACCTGCGGTTATATCCACTTCATGCATATGTAACATGCATACTGCTTATTGTAAAGTCATAATATGAGCATTATAACTACTGAACAAGGCACTAAGCAATAGAATATCGTCTGATTAATAAGAAATTACAGCGACTGTGTCTGGTCAGATGGTTATAAAGAAACCAGCACTAGTCCTGTAATGCTTTGTGGCTGTTTCAAGGTTGGTGTGTATTAAAAATAAATAAATAAAATAAATAAAAAAAAACTACAGCTGCCATCTTACAATGACAAGCCAGTTCAAGTCTCCTGCCAACAAAAATAACCAGCACCCTGCCCACCTGTGGCAATTATTCACATTCAAACTAGCATTGAAAAGACAGCAGTGAGCAGACATAGTGGAGTGGCTGCATAAAAGGAAAGAGTGTTTTCATCATCGAGTCAAATCATTCCTTTTTTCCCCCCTCTGAGTCTTTTTAAAGCATCTCAGTGGCTTTTATTTCCCTAGTTTAACCTTTTGTGCCACATAATGTTTAAAGATGGTGCCTTATGACCTGACAGTTTGAGGTCTGTGCGAGATAAAGCTGAATATATCCCATATCCAGTTGCTAATTAGGAGTTCAAATGTTTGTGACTAGCCCTCTGCATGGTTACGGTTAACCGAGTTACTGCAATAACATGCCCCTATGACATTAAAATTCAATTAAGTGCTAAGTTTTTTTTAAAAAAATAAAAAAATAAAAAAGAGAGAAAAGTTTTTAAATTAAAAGTTTGTTTATTTATTTCTTTTTAACAAACCATACCCACACACTTGTAGGGTTATGCTCTTCCTACACATAAACTGATTAGTAATATTTAATTTGTTTTAACTAATTGGTTTCCATATAAATGCTGCTTATAATGTGCAGGAGAAGTAGAAATTGTATACAGCAATTCAGCTGCACTGACAGTGATGGCAAAGACGCTTTTTAAAGCAACCAGCCTTTTAAACACATCATCTTCCCCCAGCGTGCACCGTCTACCTTCTCTCAGAGTCAGCAAATGGCCACAACAAGCAGAGTCATGTCACGTGACCATTTCCAAGGCATTTTTCAAAAGCACCATATACAATATAGCCAGTATGAGGCAGAGAATATTACCTATCTGACTCAATGATCACCTCCTTAGCTCAAGGTAAGCTACATCTCAGCATTATGGAGATGCTGAAATAGAAAGATTCAACAGAGGGGGTGTGGGGGAAATTAAATATACTTTACTTTTTTTCCCTCTTTTTCTTTTCTTTTTTTTTTCAACTTAAAAATGATTTAAACACCGCAGTTATGCGAGGTTATCATGAGACATCCCGAAAATTTCTCCATTACGATCCTCTGCGTTTGACCTCATACTGTCTGCCAAACATTATTTTGTACAGTTATCTCAGTATGCACATTCTCTAACCAGCACAGCCCCGGTTATGACACATAATAACCGAGGCTGATTCTATCGAGGAGCTCATGCTAAGGGCAAATGGATTTTCATCCTATTTGCTTTGTCTTACCCATCTTGATTTTGTGGCTGCAGCTGGAGCACCCGGCACTGAATGAACAGCCCCTGTTAGCGATGGGCTGAGTGTGTCTGTAGGCACAGCCGCTGATCCTACATGGTTCTCCATAACATGTCCCCACGGAGCTGCAGTACACTGGATGAGGAATTCCTGAAGGGTGAGACACTGGAGAGGGCAGTAGTTTGGGTCTCTGGACCCCGGTGGGACACAGTGTAATAGGAGGTACAGAAGGTGGTGCATGGGGTCCAGGACTTGTACTTACAGGGAGTGAGGATGTCCCATGGTGGGCAATGTGGACATAGTAACCAGGGTAGCATGGGTAAGAATGAGCACCTAGCGTCAAAGCTGGGTGGGTTAGTGTGTGAGGGGAAGGAAGGAATCCTTTTACAGATGGCAACGAATGCTGTTCTGATTCAGGATACGCCTTCTGCCCAAGGAACAGGGCTAGTCGGTGACAATATTCCACAGATCTCTCCTGGGAACAGCAGTAACATGAATTGACATCAGTCTCAGTTTTCTCCTCTTTCACAGGCTTCAGTGAGTAGCTCAGCATGGACCTGCATTGGTATCCAGGTTTGATGAAGTCATGGCCCCCAGAAGTGCCTTCCCACAAAGTGTCAGTCTTGAGAGCCTCCTTCTTGCAGAGATTGCAGCACTGTTGAGATACTGGCAGCTTGGACAGGCATAGTGGGCTGTGTTGTTTTTTCATCTTTCCCTGCAGTTGTTTTGTTCGTGCTCCTCCGCTGCCTGGCTTGGTGTCCGTTTTAGCTCGCCGTTTAGCGCCAGATGAGGTGCTAGTTAGCTTCAGAAGAGCAGCCGCATTTAAACCTGCTAGACGCCTTGGCGTTGGACTGTTTAGATTCAGCTGGTCCAGGTGTTCAGTCTCTGTCTTTGCCTTCTTGGTTTTTTTAGGATTTGTACTCTCTTCTCGTTCTCCTGTATGTGCGCGTTTTTGGCCTTCTAGTCCTTTCTTTGAACCGTCCGTTTCTCCTTTTGGGAGTTCACCATCAGCCTTTTGAGAATTCTGCTGTTTTCTGGACATTTGAGAGTCCTCTCTAAACAACAACAGACTATTGACTGCCTCCGCATTAAGAGAGGCCAACCGTCGCTTTCGAGGTTCTAGAAGTTCCAAGTATAAGGCAGTTTTGTCAGGCTTGGGGTTGCTTTTTGGTCCAGGCGTAGGCTGGCATACTTTGCAGCCCTTCTTCCGACACTTGCAGGATTTGGACCTTCCCTTCTTTGCCTTCATATTTCTTTTCCTTTTGTTCTTAGCCACAGCTCTCATGCTGCCCTTGCCAGTTCCTCCTTCTTCTAAGCGAGTCAGTAGAACACAGCACTTTAAGGAACCCACGTCACTCATTCCCTGCCGTCCTCTGAGGGGATAAAGCTTCCGGTCACTATCTGCGCTTTGCTGCTTTAGTTCCTTATCTCTTCCTCTTTTATAGGAATGCCTTTTAGTCTTCTTTTCTAGCATTGGGCACTCTGGCCAGGTTCTGCCCATGGTTTCAGCATGTATCTGGCAGCTCACCTGCTCCTTGGATTCACTTCGATATCTACATAAAGAGTTCCTCTGCCGTGCATGTGTCATTACAATCGTCCATGCAGATCCTACAGGGGGGGAAAAAGGAAATGCTCAAACTCAGTTGTGTTGGAGGCATGCAGGTCTGTAAATACTGTGGTCGGTTCATTCAAATTATGGTTTCTGTTCTGGCTTCGGCTAGTGGCTGCTGAAATCAGTATGGCTGACTATGCAAAGTAAAGATAGATGTAATAACTATATTATGAGCTCTGCAGGCTCCTTCATTGAATTTTCAAAACCTTCAGCTAAATGAATTCATACAAAGCATCTCCCATACAAGCACCAATTGACTGGCAGAAAAAAAAATCCCACATGCAGCATATAAATACAGCTCTTTTTTTTTTTTTATTTTGAATATGTTGATTTGGTTACTTATCAACATAAATATTCTGCCATCTACGTTCAGATAAGTACAGGACTTGGCTGAAGTCAATATTTAAAAGCTGAAGTTCAAATAGCACATACATCTACATGATTATGTCAGTTGCACCCTATTTAATATTTGTCTTTACAGCTTAACACCACACCTCACACAGATTTTTGAGTAACAAGGGGAAAAAAACCCAGCTGTTTTCCTCTTACCAAGATTCTTGCTTACATTTTAAGGCCATATATAGTATAAACCATACATGCATACATTTAGCAAGGCAATAAAGGTCACCATATACAGTCATTAATGTTGAAGGAAGACATGTAAAAAGTTCAACAATACTGTACAATCCCTCAGGATATGTTTCCTTAATATACCAAGGAGTATATTACTATTAATATATTATTACTACATCACACCATTCTGATTTAAGCCAGCTATTAGACAGCCTTAGACATGTAATATTAATTAGATATCACTGGGCACAAACTGCCCAATTTTACCTAGTGACATACAACTTAACACAAGCCCTAAGCCCACTAGACTCCCTCAAGGGAGACATGATCTGTAAACCTTTCTTGTCCTCCTGTAGATGATCCTTTTTCCACTGACAAGTTGCTGGTCTTTGGTCAAAGATCCAGTAAACCCAATTTCAGAAAGAGCCCACATTTCCACTGCTTTAGAAGCTGAACCACTATGTAATAGGAATAGTAGAGATCAGGCACCAATATTTTACCACTGGAAAAGGACTAGATGCAAAGGATTTTGCATTTTAAATGAATTTAATTTCAAATACTAGTGAAACAAATGTGACAAGTTAAATTTCAGCTGTGGCATTGTATTTGTGTCTATTTTCAAATATGAGGATGGTGAATAGGGATTTCAATTATGTTCAAGTTTTCAGGGTTTTTTTTTTTTAAATATTAGATACATGGATGGATGGATGGATGGATGGATGGATAGTGATCCCCAAGGTGAAATCTAGGAAATTTAAATTGATCTGAAATACAACACTACAGTAGGAAAGTCAAAATGGTCAGGAAATGGTTTCCAATGAAATGATTATTCTAACATTTCCCTACCCAGATAGCCATTATTTTTTAGTTGTCCTGTTGCAAACTTCTATTTTTACTTCTTCAGCCATGATGACAAATAACTAGGCAATCTGTGGTCAGAAAAACAATGGCCTGTATTTCATGGCCTGTATTAGGCAAGTGAGTTGATATTCATGCATATGACAAATGTATCCGAATAAATTTTAACAGGTAGGTTTAAGATAGTGACATTTACTGAAGGAAAAAAAACACAGAAGGATTACATGTCATCAGCAGCCTACAAGAAACCCACAAAAGAAAACCATATTTTACTACTTCATCCTTGACAGAATGCACTGACTGGTGTGTAGTCAGTAAATGCATAATTAAATAGTTAAATAAAATAAACAACCCCAACAATGGTGCATTTACATGAACGTATAGACAACCTTTAAACAGGCCCTATAATGTGCATGTGTCATTTATTGTATTTCTACCCAACATTATACGATACACTTTGAGATATCGTTGGTATGGTGAAATATTTTCACGTTTTCATTCATTACAAAGTAAACGGTACTGAATGGATGCCACTGATTTGACTTTTTTTTTTCCCCTTTAATTAAATCTTCTTTGTCTTTGTAGGCATTAAAGAAATTTCTGTCAAACTCAGTTTAACGTTTCTGTTTGTTTGTTTTGCTTTTTATCTTCTTCCTTGTCTAGGGTCGGAAATCCGCCATGCTTGTACTCGTTCTACATCTGAGATGCCCGTGTTATGGCGTGTAAACACGTTCTAAATTATATCGCCGATATCACGGGATGACAAATTCTTACTACGGGGAGGAATTGCACCGGTATATCATAGACGATACGATATGGCACGGCCAAACAACTAATAGCATGTTAACTCAATACAAATTAATTTTTTTTTTTAAAAAGTCCCATCGGAGTTTTGAAACATACCTAATTTGTTTTAAAGGTCTCGTACAATAGATTTACATGCATCCAAGGTCAAAAAACACTAACGTGCTCATAACTTAAACTGCAGAATTACCTCCCTCCCCCAGTGTCACAACGATCCATTCTAAAGGATTTGTTCTAAATTCCTCCTTTCAGAGAGCATACTCTGCTCTGATTGGTCAGATGTCCCAGTCTGTTGTGATTGGTCTACCGATGTCAATAGCTGCGTTTACATGGGACAACAATAATCCACTCTTAACCCGATTAAGACCATACTTTGATTAAGACACTACCATGTAAACAGCAATTTTTACTTACCTTAATCTAATTAAGGTCATACTCGAATTAAGCTCTAATCAAATGAAGACAGGTGGAGTACTCCTGTTTTTGTCGCATCATGGACGCGTATTACAGACATGTAAACACCTTAATCACATTATGAACGTCGTGTGAGAGTTTGCACCGCATTTTGCGACAGGACACGATCACACACGGCAGTTATCAACATTTTACGGCGAACAAGAGAGTTTGTCTGCGTCCCAAACCGCATACTTGCCTACTATAGGCCTGTAGTGGGGAAAAATACATGCATCTCGGCTACTATATAGACAGTAAGTATGGTAAGTTTGGGACATAGCCCACGGCTTCAAGCAGTTGTCTATTAGCATGTATAGCATGACAAATAATTAACTGCATTTAAAGCGTTCGTGAGAGAATTAAATAAAAACACCCAGAACTGTATACGGTACCATAACGAAGACGAACCATATGTTGATACGTGAAATTCTGGAGGGACGTCGGATGGCGTGGCGCGGTGACGTAATGACGTGTGCTGTTAATCTAATTATGTTCTATAACATGTAAAACGGGTACATGACAGGAGTATTCTAAAAGCGACTCATGTAAACACCTTAATCACATCATTATATTAATCAGAGTAAGGTCAATAATTAGATACCTGCTGTCCATGTAAACGTAGTCAATGTGTTTCAAAAAGGAAACGCCCACTACCATAACGACTTTCAGCGCTCCGTCTGTTCGCGAGCGGCCGATGAAGCGCAGAGGCGGGTCTTTGTTACAAACCTACGTAAGCCTGGAGTCACTAACGACTCGATTCAGCAGTCAAGAACTCCACTTGTCCTGCACGCTTTGATTTTTGAAACTTCGCAGACTTTCACATTCGCAAACAGCTCTAAAAAACACTACGTGAAAGGTAATACGTGGAAAAACCATAATAAAATGCACTAGGTTTTAGGTAATAAGGTGTAAGCAATGGCAATCACGAGGAACTGCTGTGTTAAATGGTTTCGGGGATGGTGTATAATAAAGATCGACCCCAAAAGCAAGTGCAGGAATGGATTTGCTTTAGTGTTTAGCACTGGGAACATGGCTCCTGAGACAAAGTAGCCTAGTTAATCAAACCTCCATGTGAATTGATGTCAACTTTGAACCCAAGTAATCTACAGAGAAATCAGATCAGCTCTTTATTTCCCCCTCCTCTCTCTCTCTCTCTCCCCATGCTGAGGTAGGGGAACTCATCTGACTGAAAGGACACTACAAAAAGATAGAGAGAGACTAATGATTTGCTGCGATGCCGAAAATAATCGCGAAGCCCACGTTTCTAGATGTGCTGAGAAGCGTGTAGGGAAGATCACACAGGGCGTAACACGGACTCAAAACATTTCAAACCGTCGCGCTTGGGGCTCACACAGACCTCGCAAACACACACACACACACACACGGAAAGCCGAACTAAATCGGCCAACTCCAAAAGGAGAGAGAATAAATGAATCCCACCTCAGCGTTGAGAATGAGAATGAGACCGAGCAGAGAAGCAAACGCCTCCTCGAGCCTCTTCCCCAAACCCAGAGCCAGCGACGATACGTCAGCGCAAAACAAGCTGCTTCTCCAAGCACTTAACAAAACAGCAGAAAGCTACTGATTACCGGTTTGCTCGCTTTCTAATCTTTCACACGGACGCGTTTTTCCCTTCACGACACATCCACAGAGAACCGAAGGCGCACAATTGAAATAAAAATAAATAAATAATAATAAATAAATAAATAAATAAACACGCGCGCGCACGCACACATTAGTAATCCTGCGTTTACCTCAGAGTCCACTCTGTCAGCCGAGTGAAAATATATATATGTATATATATATATATGAAATCTAAAGGAGCGTGAGATTCCGGTGAGATTCCCGGGTTGTGGGTATTGGAAGCGGGCTCGGTGTGGAGCAGGGAAGCGGAACGCGGAGAGAGGAGCAGCAGCAGCAGCAGTTGAGAGACACGGTTGAAGCGGTGACCTACTTCCGAAGTAGCACGCGCACGGTAATATTCATGCGCTGCTGTCGCGCCGGGACCACGCGTCGCTTCCAGACTTACAGAGAGCACGACACAACAGTCTCCTCAAAACCGTTTGAACATCCATTAGATCATCAGCTGCTCGGAGTTTCTACGTAATCAAAGGGCCACGGCTGTTACGTAACGAGCTGCTACTTCAAAAAAATAAATAAATAAATAAATAAAATAAAAACCTCACCCTGAGCTCTCCTGAAGCACTAGGACGAGCCAAAGTGATCACCAAACCTGTTCCTGGAGCACTAAACTTCCAACTGCTTCACATACTACAGCAATGAACCTGCTTGATTATCCTGATTCTAAAGGAAGGGTTGAGCTCCAGAAACAGGAGCACCAAGCAAGTCATGATGAAAAGTTTTCAGATGTTAACTTAAGTCGGGTTCACGCTGTACGATTTGGGACAAATTTGGAGAATCCGAAAAGATTCGTATAATCCTAGTCCAAAATTCGTAGTCTTTGATCGCTAGTTTTCCCCGATAGCCGATGCTATCAGATTTTAACTCCGATTAAATTCTGGCGGTGTCAGAAAATATGAAGCGCAGTCCTGTAGTGTGGCGTCTCCGACTCCGGAAGCATCTTCTTGCATCACGTCTTGTCTGACATTGATGACAGCTGAGCTCCTACAGTGTGAAGTGGGATCGTGTTCGTACAGTCTGACAAGCAACAGTCGCAAAGGACTATTAAAAAAATTGCACGGTGTGCACCCGGCTTTAATAGTTTGATCCAGACAGACTATGAGCGAGGGAGAGGTTCTGCAGTGGTCTTTTCAGATTACACGCTACATGATCTGATCTGGATACAATCTTGTCCGAATTCTAGATCAGACTGAATTCTACAGTATGATCCATGTCGGGTTATACAACAGGCGCGGTCCCTCCGGGATTTAGCGATCTAGCAATCGCAGGAATCTGTACGCAAAAATCAAGGAAACTCCACGATATTCAGAGGAGCTTGCGATTTTTTCAATATTACCGCAAATGTTCAGCAGATTTGGCCCGAGACGCGTCATGCGATGTCATCACAATGCACGTTTGGTCGAAAACCCTCGTCGATTCGCGTGTGTCGAACATGAGCACAGCTAAAAAGTCTCATTTACCAACAAACAAAGACTGTGCAAAACAATTATCAATTTCAAGTAGTTTTCTGCTAAAATAAATAAATACATTTTAAAGCAGCAGCAAAATCAAGCATCAATATTTGGCCGCAACAATAATTACCAAAAAAAAAGCTCTGTGAATTCCTGTATGGACTGAACAGGTTCCCAGCCCGGGTCCTGGAGTACCCCCTGTTCTGCACATTTTGTTCCCTGCTGAAAAAAACCAAACAAACGAACAATAGAAACCCTCATAGAATTTGTAAAGGTTTTAATGGTTATAATGGGAATTGTATTGGTTTTAATGGAAACTGTCCCTATGGGTCTCTACTGGTAATTAGTTGCACTATATTTGTGGCATGTTATGTCTAATGAATATCATTAAGGACCTATTATGGTTTTAATGGTTAACAGCTGATGGTCTGTAATGGTATTTATAGTGGAAACCATTAGAATTTCTGTGATGTTTCCATTGTTTGTTTGTTTTTTTCAGCAAGGTTGATTTCCCTGCTTGAACACACCCACTGCAACTCAAAGAAGGCTGTATATTAGCTGATGAGTTTAAATCAATTTGAGTTAAAGCAAGAAAAGCTAAAATATGCAGGACAAGGGGATACTCCAAGACCCTGTGTATAATATGACGAAGATCCTCCAAGTATCTTCAAAGTCTCTACCTCTAAGTCTTGTGGCGCACGGTGGCTTAGTGGTTAGCACGTTTGCCTCACACCTCCAGGGGCGGGGGCTCGATTCCCACCGTGGCCCGAGTATGTGCGGAGTTTGCATGTTCTCCTCGTGCTGTGGGGGTTTCGTCGGGGTACTCAGATTTCCTCCCCCAGTCCAAAGACATGCATTGTAGGCTGATTGGCATGTCTAAAGTGTCCGTAGTGTATAAATGGGTGTGTGTATGTGTTTGTGTGCCCTGCAATGGATTGGCACCCTGTCCAGGGTGTACCCCGCCTTGTGCCCGATTCTCCCTGGGATAGGCTCCAGGTTTCCCCGTGACCCTGAAAAGGATTAAGCGGTATAGAAGATGGATGGATGGAAGGAATCTGGTCGCATGAAGAAAATGGAGTCGTACAAACAGAAACATTCTTCAAAGTGAGCTGGAGGTCATAAGGATATTTTTGTCCTTCAGCATTTTTCGTATACATTTTGAGATTGGGACTACCGGATTTGTCCGCTGACGAGCAAGTGCCAATTTGTCATCACAGTGGTCACATTCTGAGATTTGAATCCAAAATTTCTGATACTGCCAGAGCTGTTTCGTCGGCCATCTTTGGTTGGAAATGGCATTAAAATGGCTGCCGGCAAACACATCACATTACGTTTTCTAAGAACTAGGGCCGGGTGATATATCGGTATAATATGGATACAGTGATAAATAATTACACAATACACTTTTCTGAGATATCGTTAGAATGGTGATGTTTTTTGTTTTTTTTAACGTTTACAATAATTACAAATGAAACAATACCGAACAGATGCGCTAATTTGACGAATTTAATGTTTTAAATGTTGTAGGCATTAAAGAAAATTATCATCAAAGTCAGTGTAATGTTTTTTTTGTTTTGTTTATTTTAATACTATTTTGCAGACATTGTAGAAATGTCCTCAAGTATCACGATATGATATTTTTGTCATATCGCCCAGCCCTACTCACAAGTCGCAACCGAATAATTCCTCGACGACGTGCGATTTTTTGTCTATGACGGCAAAATCAATCCCAAAATTGTACCGTCGAAAGCCAGCTTAATGAAACAAATTCTTCTCTAGACACCGCCGATAAAACATATCGTTTGCGCATGACACTCATCGTTGATCGATCCTGCAAAAGGCTACAATATGCCAATTAGCCCTTTAACAAATAATCCTTCGCTGCTGTGATGAGTTACTGATGAGTGGCCTTGAAGCTGGTTTGATCAATCACAGCATTCATGTTTCAATAAATAAAGAGAGCAAATTATATAGTGACATTCAGAGGGTCATCGTTCCCCTATATAATGCATGTCGCTACTGCTACTGAATTAGGTAGTGTCTACTCAACGCTTCCTCTGTAATTCACTCCATGAATAAATGTTAACAATTCTGGTCAGAAAAAAAAATATATAAGCCAGTTTTAATACACGTCACACCCAGGGTTCATCGGTGTGTTTTAATACATTGCGAATCATATTTCAGACACCATATGTCATCGTCATATAGGATCTCATCCATCACGCAGCTTAATTCAGCCTTCCCTTTTAATGAGATTATTTCTCATTAAACTAGGTAGATTGTGTAATTGGGATCAAGGGCACGTTAACAGCCAGCAAGACATTTTATCATGATATAGTTAAGTCAATGTCGCAGTTTTTTGCCGCCAATCATTTTGCTTTTATACAAAAAGCCAACTTTGTCGGAGCTCAATCCGATCTGCACTGCTGCTGGTGTTGCTTATGTGATTAAAAGCCAGCACACAGCAGATCCTTTACAAATGTGCCTGAAAAAATCTAGACAGGTGGCTGTGCCATGAGGGTAAGCAATAACTCTTTAAAAAAAAATTCATAAATAAATAAATAAATGTGCACTGATGTTACACTGAAAAAAAATTCTGCACCACACGGCCAGTTAATGAGAGCACTTTCATTCAATTCAACATTTTAAGTGATGCAATGTGATGTTGGTGACTTACTGTACAACTGAAATGGCTTAGGAGTAAACTAGCATTTAATATGTCCTTTGCAAAACAATACTATCTACCAAATTACTATTATTGTGTGGCGCAATATTACATCTCTATTACATACATTACATACATTTAGGGATGCAACTAACGATTGTTTTCATAATGGATTAGTTGGCTGATTATTTTTCGATTAATCGGATGGGGGGGGGCAAACTTTCAATACTTTTTTTTTCCGTTTATTTAAAATAAAATCCACAAACTGAGTGTTACGAAGATAAATTTCAGACTGTAGTTTAATTCAGTGCTTTTTTTGCATCTATAAAAATAATTCAAAAATACGTACATATAATATAAACTAATATATAAGTTTATATTATATAATAGTATTTATGCATTACTTTTTATAAAAAGTAATGCCGACAAACAGTAAACTGAAGAAAGTTATTGTCGGTGACTCTGGGTATTAGGCTAAAGCTAGCAGCGTCACATTACATGCGTATGACGTCATGTATGACGGTAGAGTACATAGTACATAGTGTAAGTGTATAGTACGTCATTTGGGACACAACTTTAGTATTTACTCTCCGATGCGTGTTTTCGGAACAGAAGTAACGTATGAGTAAGCGTACCCCGTGCTGCCTGCACGCAAACTAATCGATAATGAGATTCATTGACAACGATTTTCATAATCGATTATTATCAATTAGTTGTGACAGCTCTACATACATTCTTATCATTCACACGTTGACATCCATTAGTGTTTGCTCATTATAAATGTCCATCACGCAAATGCGTCATAGGACCATTCCTAAAACCTGATCCAGAGCCAAGCAGTCATTAGTGGTACAGTGTTTGTGAATAAGAACTATTAGACAATCATAGCAAAAATAGGTGTGCCAGAATATAGGTGGGTGTGGTAAAGAAGAAGAGGTGCATGGTAAAGTTGTCAGTTTATAATTTCCCTATTCCACACTCCTCAGGCAGCTAGAAAAGGAAATTTAACACAACAACGCATAGGTATATCAGCCAAAAGCAGTTGTAGTTGATCAAAAATGAACTCCACCACTATGTCTCAGAGACATATAATTTTTCTCAGAAAATTTCATTACTATACTACTGGGTCGGAATTACATAGGCATGTTTATGTTTAACATCTCCATCAATGGTTACAGTTTTAATTTTGCACAGACACTGGGCCTCATTTTTCATTTTTTTATAGTAAAGCTGTGTGTAAATCTATTCATAGGTCGAACAGAACTAAAATAATTTTCAGTTTCAGTACCACTGATTTTCGTGTGTGTGTATGTTGATGAATGCCAAACACCGGTAAATAAGCCACAGCTGATTTACTTTTAGTGGCGCCCACAAAACTCCACAACGGCAAATCTCACAGAGAGAGCTGAAAATGGCAAAATGACAAGTAACCGATGAAAGCGTGTTGTGCGTGCTCGATCTCCCAGTAACGCAGATCAGCCAATGCAGCATATCAGCAGATACACGCCAACACTTGCTCATTTGATGGGGTGCCATTACTTTTGTCCTAAGTGAATCGCTAGTCTTGTGTTTTAATTCAAGGATTTGTTTTGTATTGCCTTCTTTCAAAGTCATTAATATTAAACGGCTGAGTTTCAAATTAGTGTCTGTTATAAGCTACATAAACTTGTCAACATCATCTGTGTGTGTGTGTGTAATATATATATATATGTATGTCAGTCCTTCCAGGGTTATAGAAACAGACGCAAAATCAAGAAATATCGGGGGGTTTACGAGGAGCTTGCAATTTTTCGAAACTGCAGCCGCTTCGATTGATGTGCGTCGTACAGGAGCACGGCTAAAACGGTCCCTCCAGGATTTTGCAGTTTTGCGATCGTAGAAATGAATGCAAAAAAATAAATAAATAAAAAATTCAAGCAAACACCAAAATGTCTGGGTGTAACAGCAATCACTAAGTCGAGTGAATTTCATAGACGTGTTAGACAGATATCACGGTGACATGCACTTATTCAACCCATCACACTAATAACATCATGTCGTTTGTGGAGCTGTTTGTACAATTAAGACCCATTAGTGTTGTCACAATGTGGAGGAGCCGGTCCATCTGCACGCTGACATTTAAAAAGTGGAACCGTCACTGGTGCAGCGCTCAAAAAGGTGCGAAGGTTAACATGATGAGTCATCAGCCAGAGTGCTACTGCTCTATAACCTGACTGACACAGCCTCCGACCAGCCATTATACACTCACTGAAGCCATCTGAACACTTCTGGTGCGATTTCTTCTCATTCCATAAACGTGTAGCAGCAGAAAAGCACAGCTTCACTTCCCTGCTCTCTTGCTTCGCTAATATAACAGCAGGCATGGCAAACAGCGGAATCACACCGTCGGTAAAAAACAGCAAGACTTTTCAAATTCCTCACAGCATTTAAACGTGATAACTAACACAACCAACGTGTTATTAAACATATTTCTCCATTTCTGCCAAATATGCGGGAAACAAGCCGATATATTTCAGCATAGGTTGTGTTTCTGCTAGGGCTGGGCGATATGACAAAAATATCATATCATGATACTTGAGGACGTTTCTACGATACACGATCTACGATCACGTGATATAATTTAGCTAACAAACTCTGCAAAACGGTAGTTAAATAAACTAAAAATAATAATAATTTTAACGGAGTTTGGCTATTCTTTTCTTTAATGTCTACAAAGAAAAAATTAACATCAAATCAACAGCATCCATTCAGTACCATTTAATTTGTCATTATTAATAATGTAAAAAAAATTTAAAAATACAATCACCATACCAACTATATCTCAGAAAAGTGTATCATTTATCATATATTATTATTTCAATATATCGCCCAGACCTAGGTCACTACACATCAACACAGTGTTATAGTAACATCATAAAATCTGTCCTTCTTGGAGGTTTCGATCACGTCAATCATGAAAACCTGGACTTCATCGAACTCTCTTTTTTATAAACGTATCACTCAAACTTGCTTCCACAGATAAACGTCTTGAATTTATTTATCATGTATCATTTTGTTAAGCTAAATGCTCTAATGTATATCGAAAATCATTTTTTATTTTGAAACTTTGTTTATTTCCAACGGCACTAATTCCACACAGTCTAGCATTCTTTCTCCAAACACTACAACGTTAAAAAAGAAAAAAAAAAACCCAGATCGTTAAAGAAGAGGCAAACTTTTCTTGCAGAGATGGTTTAAAGGCCTAGTCTGTAATGTTTTTTGTGTGTGTGTTTCTAGTAGAGCTACAACAACTAATCGATAAAATCGGTAATTATCGTTGTCAACGAATCTCATTATCGATTAGTTGATCTGTGTGCGGCACGGGGGAGATTTACTCATTACGTTACTTCTGTTCCGAAAACAAAGTAATACTAAAGTTGTGTCCCAAATTACATACTATACATTTACACTATGCACTGTGTACTCTACCATCTAGTGTTTGAAGTTTAAAACGGTACTATCGTCTCAAATGGAACACTAGCTGGTTTTTTTCTAACCGGAAGTTGTTTCCCGGTCGACGGTGCATGACGTCGTACACAGGTAATGTGACGCCACTAGCTTTAGCAGATACCCAGCGTCACCGATAATGACTTTCATCACTTTACTGTTTATATACTTAGTTATGTATTTTTTTATATAATTTTATATATTAATATTTATGTATTTTTTTTATGGATGCACAAAAAGCACTGAATTAAACTACAGTCCTAAATGAATAATATATATTCTGGTGTGTGTCTGTGTGTATTGGGTTCTTTGCAGTCTTATATAATTGGATAAACAGTTGTGTAAAGTATTAGTCTGAAGTTTATATTTGTAACACTCAATTTGTGGATTTTATTTTAAATTTAAAAAAAAAAAAATGGGACTGAAAGTTCTCCCCTCATCTGATTAAACGGAAAACAAACAAACAAACAAAAAAATCAGCCAACTAATCGATTATGAAAACAATCCTGAGTTGGAGCCCTAGTTTCTAGATCTGTAATAATTATATAATTGCAAGGATACTTCAGGAAAATGGTGATTCACAATGTCGTCATGCAGTGGATCTGTGAATCTAGTTTCCTCAGTAAAGGCTTTTGTTTACATTTTTCTGGCCTGGACATTAGCCTGTAAGACTGCCAGGTCTGCCCCTCTTCCCTAAAGAGTGACTCATGAGAAGAGGTGGTGGTGTTGGTTTGTTTTCATTGCAATTCTCATTTGACTCACCTGCCTGTGGCTGTAAGTTACTAATGCATATACTATATCCAAAGAAGATTCCAGTAAGTAAATGTACTCCAGAAATAATAATAATAATAATAATAATAATAATAATAATAATAACAACAATAACAACTCTACACTTAATATGTATTACAGCTACATTAGCATTTAATAATACACTTTAATAGGAACACCTGTACATCTGCTCATTTATGCACTTATCTAATCAGCCACTCATGTGGTAGCAGCACAATGCATAAAATCATGCAGATAAAGGTCAAGAGCGTCAGTTCATTTTCACATCATACATCAGAATGGGGGAAAAAATAAATCTTTGATGATCTCTGTGACTTTAACTGTGGCATGGTTGTTGTTGGTGCCAGACAGGCTGGTTTGGGTATTTCAGATACTGCTAATCTCCTGGGATTTTCACACACAGCGGTCTCTAGAGTTTTTACCGAATAGTGCGAAAAACAAAAAATATCCTTTGTGCAGAGAGTCTGCAGGCTGAAACACCTTGTTGATGAGAGAGATCAGAGTAGAATGACCAGACTGTTTTGAGCCGACATGAAATCTACAGTAACTCAAATAAACACTCTTTGCAACCGTGGTGAGCAGAAACACATCAAAACTTAAGCCAAATGGGCTACAACAGCAGAAAACCACATCAGGTTCCACTGCTGTCAGCCTCAGCTTTCTGTTCTTAAGGCAGCTGTGACACATGCCGAAGTGGCCTTGGGCAAGACACTGAACCCCAAGTTACTCCCGATGGCAAGATAGCGCCTTGCATGGCAGCTCTGCTACCAGTGGTGTGTGAATGGGTAAATGAGAGCGCTTTGTAGCACCGATAAGGTTAAAAAATAAATAAATAAAAACAATACATTTTTTAAAATGCGCTATATAAGTGCAGAGCATTTACCATTCTTAGCGATCATAAGCACAGACTCACCCAAACTAGACAACTGAATATGCAGGTGTACAGGTGTTCCTAATAAAGCGGTTGTCGAGTGTATGTAGCTTAACAAATACAGAAAAATTGCCAAAAGTATGTGGACACCTGACTATCCCACCCATATCAGGGTCTTCTCCAAAGTGTTGCCACAAAGTTGGAAGCACACAATTGTCCACAGTCCCATCCGAAACTATTGGAACGTCAAGACCAATTCATTTGTTTGTGATATATACCAAAGACATTTGGGTTTGAGATCAAAAGATGGATATGAGACGAGACGAGAGTTTTGGAGTTCATCTAGACGTGTTAAAACATAGAACCTTTTGTATCAGACCACCCAATTTTTAGTAAAGGAACAGATGTCTTGAAGAAAATGAAAGCAAACATTTGGTTGCATATCCCTTGCTTGAAATAACTGTATAAAGCTTGTGACTCACTGATATCAACAAATTGTTGGGTTCTTCTTTTGAGATGCTTTCCCAGGCTTTTACTGCAGCTTCTTTCAGTTGTTTGTCGTCTTCAGGAGGTGAAATGCTGCTCAATTGGGTTAAGGTCTGAAGATTGACTTGGCCAGTCTAAAACCTTTCACTTTTCCCCCCTGATTAAGTTCTTTGCTGTGTTGGCAGTGTGTTTTTGTATCATTGTCTTGTTGCATGATGAAGTTCCTCCTGATTCGTTTGGATGCATTTCTCTGCAACTTGGCAGGCAAAATGTTCCTGTAAAATTCTGAATTCATTCTGCTGCTACCATCATGCGCTACATCGTCAATAAGAAGCAGCCATGCAAACCCAAGCCATGACACTACCTCCACCATGTTTCACAGATGAACTTCTATGTTTGTGGATCATGAGCAGATCCTTTCTTTCTCCACACTTTGGCCGTTCAATCACTTGGGTTAATCTTGGTTCCACAATTTTTGTGGTTCATCTCTGTATTTATTTGCAAATTCCAATCTGTATATCTGTGTATTAGGCAGTGTATCGATCATGTAGTGTATTTTTTTTTTTAATGAAATGAACTAATGTTATTACATATAGCAGTTGCATGTATACAAAATGTAATATATATATGTATATGTATATATATATATATATATATATATATATATATATATATATATATATATATATATATATATATATATATATATATATAATACATTTATGTATATAAACAAGGCGTTACTCATCTATATATATTCACATTTGTATTCATCTGTACATACATTGAGGTTCATAGTGTACATATTAGCATTATAATATTTTAGTTACTACTTTTATTCTTATTTTTCTATTTCTTTTGTATACGTTTTTTAGACATTTTTTTTTTCAATTCTATTCCTATTTAATGTGCATTCTTTCCTACCTGTTTGTTGTGTAATTGAGCTGTTTACAAAAACAAAGGAATTTCCCCAGTGTGGGATCAATAAAGTTTATCTTATCTTACACACACACACACACACACACACACACACACACACACACACACACACACACACGCACATATATAATATTAATTTATCTAGGTGTAAACCAACTTCCAATGGCCATGGCTTTTTGGTCATGGTGTGAAAAAAGTAATAAATAAAAAAAGGCAAATCTGAGTCCCAGTAAAACTTTCAGTTTTCAGAATGCTTTATATATGAAAAGATTTCACCTTGTCAACAGGTTCTCCTAGGACACCACGCTTTTTGTGTCGACGGTTAATTTGTTTAATGCCAAAATGTTTTAACTGTACCTGTCTGTGTGCTACTAAATTTCCCTTTGTGCTGCTGAACCTTTGTCCTGCACCGGTTCTACCACCTGTAGAAGTGAGAACATAGCCCTGATGTTCGCAAAATGAAAGATCCTGCTCAGAAGACTGAAAGTGTGCATGCGCTGTAATGTGTTTGCTTGTGTTGGCGCAGACTCACAGACGTTCTGCCACCTCTGATCTGACAGGACATGACACAGGAAGCCTTGTAGGATGTTAAGCAGCCCGTCTTCAAAGAGATGATATGTGAGGCAGCATGCCGGGGAAAATGACAGAGATGCCTCTTTCAAACTGCATTACAAAGTCTTGTAGTAAAAAGGCCATTGATATTAGTATAAAAAAACACCATTTCCTACTGCAAGGTAAATGCTGTTGTGCAAAAATAAACACACACACAGAAAGCTGGGAGTGTCTGAACAGGAGGTGTTTTTGGCGCGTGACGCTTTAAAGCCCATGTGCACGGCGGTTTGCAGTGGAAGCCCGGAATCTCTCAGTCACTCGGAAAGCATTTTGTGTGGCTCATAAACAGGATTTACTGTCCTCTCAGTGTAATCACTTGAAGAGCGATAACAGAGTGAAGAGCTCCGGGCGATCCTGCGCGTCTATCTCAGCTGCACTGTGCTCGCAAACAGCTGAGTGTGTATTCAGGAACCCTCCCCCTCGCACCGCCTCCTTTCCTTTATCCCAACACGCTAGTAAATTTGACCGCCATAGCTTTGGAAAGCGATCAGGATAAATCTGATTTGTTTCAAGATTAGCCATATGAAACAAATTATCCCCCTCTTTAAGCATACGCAAGAGTTGGAACTGTCTAAGCCAGAAGGCTTCGAGGTTATGAAAAACATTCCACAGTGGCACAAAGCTCACTGAAATATTAGCACAATGTACTGGAGCTGCTTTTGATGTGGCCTGAGCAATTTCTCACCTTGGAGGAGTTCGCCTGAGATGAAAAAAAGTCGATGCAAGTCAGCGGCAGACAGCACCGTCACAGGGGAGACAGATCTAAAGCAAAACTAGTCTTTTACCTGATAGATTTGCCTTTTACATTCATGTCATTTGTCAGATGCTCATCCTGAGAAGATATATTTTTTTAAATGTTAGTTTTGTTTTTTTTATTCACAAGGCAGTGAATTATCCAGTCGCGCCAGGATTTGTGATTTTGCGATCGCAGAAATGAACGCCAAAAAAAATTAAATAAATAAAAATCATCAACACAACGCACCATGTCATCACAACACGAACAGGGGTACAGCTAAAAGGTCTCATTTACCAACAAACATCACCGAGAAAGACAATTTTATGCAATTGCAACGTGGCCAATTCAAGTAGTTTTCCACGTTAAAAAAAAAAGATACAAAAAAAACTCCACAAATTGCATCGCAATTTATTATTATTAATTTTTTTTTTTTTTTTTTACAAAGCCACAGCAAAATCAAGCGTTTTGGTCTTAGCAATAAAATGAACAAAACCCCAGTGAAATCCAGTCTGGATCAATTGTCTCCTTAAATAACAATGGATGAAATTCAACCCAAAACACAGACGCACATTCACGCTGATGCCCTAAAGATTTACAGCAAACTACACGAAGACCACACACACACACACACACACACACACACACACACACACACACACACACAGTTGTGAAATTTATGTACACCGACACAGCAATTCACATACCTTCAACTGCACGGTAAACAGAAGTCTGTTAAAACATTTACACCAAACAGACTACACTAAACTAGTGTTCACATTAAATTCGTTGTTACAAGGAGTTACACAAGACCATGGGCTCCATCTGCATTTCAGTCTTTGTTTAGATAACCCGCAGATATGTAAATCAAATGCTAGAAATAAGACCTAATGTTTGTTACTGGCTCTTGCTTGCTCATTTTCACTCCAAACTATTTCTGATCATACGCCAACATACACTCCGGGATGAATTCAAACAAATATTCTCAACCGACTGATTTAAAAAATAATAATAATAATAATAATAAATAAAAAAATAAGAAACAAGCCTCAGGTTAGTGTTTCTCTTCACACAAGACTACACATGTGGTAATGTTCACATATTCATCTGCATACCTCGTGTACATCTGAAGGATTTAAATCAATATCCATTAGAGCAGGGGTATTTATAAAATCCTTGCTTACAAAAGTCTGGATAAGCCATCAACAAGACCGATGTTTAACCATTAATGATTCGGGGTTTTTTGGCTATAAATAAGACAATTTGATGTGGTTGTGTTTTGTTTTATAGTGATGTTTCATGCTACCTCTTTTAAGCCAGACTCCGAACAGACATCTGTTTTGAATCGGACATTTGGTGAACGACTGCATACTTCTCTATCCAATCATCTTTAAACGTTAAATATTTTTTAAACAAGCCATGTCATCAGTTTGGTAATCAGGCAAGAGCAGGGGAATAATAATAATAAAAAATAAAAAATAATTTTTTTTAAATTAACAAATCTATGAAAATTCTTTCCTTACCGAGAGAACGCCTCTAGCCTTCTAGTTCATCTCGGATCCGATGAGCTGCTTTCAGGTAAATAATTTAGCCGATTGGTTAAGCTGCAACAGAGGATCTGCTACGGAAGGCATGCATGTTTAGAAAACTAGCCTCACTGAATTACGGCTAATTTCTTTATATGTTTATGAGCTTTGCTTTGCTTTATTTATTTATTTATCCTCCCCGAAGTACTCTGCTTGATTCGCTGAAACACTTTGCTGGCGACTGCGGACTGCGTGTTGACGACCCCTGGACGAGAGCACGGGTCAAAGCCCCCTGTCCGACAGATGTCTGTGATTTCATTATGGTTCACTATTATGCAACGCAAATTTGTCACTGTGCAGCAGTGCGGAGATGTTAAATGGCTTCTCTGTAAAACGTTCTGCGATACTTGGGGTTATTCATGTGCAGCATCTTTAATCGAAAACTACTAGTTTGAGACATGAGAAGTTTTATTTATTTTCTTAAATATATAGTGTAATAGGAAAACCATACTCAGAAACGATCCAGAATTGTACAGAAGAGTACAGTTGAGACATTTTATTCAATCTATTGTGTAACCCTAACCCTTGCCCAGTCATCTTGCTTATGCATATGCGTAGTTAAAAGCCACTATAAACCTGGCCGTGTCCTGTGCATTATGCAAATGCTAAGTGATAAGATTACATGAAGCAAAAGAAGAAGTGGTTTCTTATTACAATCCACGCTGTGTAAATTTGAGGTGGTTATACACTAAAACTCTATTTCATGCATATAATCTGCCTGCTACGGGAGATCAATGATAATTTGCTCGACCGTCAATGATGATTTTCTACACATCGGCTTGACTGTTTTCCTAGAGGGTTATAATCCATGTTAAACATGACTTATGTCAAGTCAGCTGCTCTGTGAATTGGGTTGAAATCACATCGCCTTTTTTTTTTTTTTTTTTTTTATGAAACATAATAGAATAAACCACTATGAAAGCCAAACTCTTTGGTTATTGTCAATCATGAAGTACATGGTAGTATTACTAGAATGTAAACTGCTTAAAAAAAATTAAAATAAAAAAATTATAATGAGATAATGTTTGGCTTAACAATATGCTCAGTATCGTTACATTCATGATAGGAAGTGGTGATGGTTCTCTGCATCTCCCTCCGAGTCTCTTGCCTGTTTACTGTAATAAATCTCAGCATGGTTTCTTTGAATAGCTTTCAAATATAGTAAGCTAGCCTACTTAAAGGCTTTGACCAAACACTCTACTGTACTTCCCTCATGTTCTGCAGGTCTCGCTTATGCAGAAAGTCACCTCAGGGCTCTTATGCTTCGGTATTAGAAGATTTTTGATTTGTTATGCAGAAGCCTTTTTTTTTTTTTTTTTCCTTTTTTTCTTTTAAAAACTCCACTTGAACCAACGACTTAATTTTAAGTCCTTTACAACCACCATCACAGCCTTTTTCCCCCCGCGGTGAACAGAGGACAAAAGACCACATAGGCCTATATGATTTTTTTGCAAGGGTAATAGTCATGTGAATTTTTTTCCCCCCCAGTAAAATATTCTTACAATGTATGCTGGTAATGTAACATTTCTGAACAGCATGACCCATGCCCTGAGAAAGCATCAAAAACCATATTACAAATTCAGTAAATAGGCTCTTAGTGCTTCACAGCAGACTTCAAACTGTCTCACTGTAACCTGTTTAGCAACACTATTGGCTATAAGCCTTGACTAAATATAGACAGTGATTGATCAAATGAGCCTGCCAGCAGGTATTTTTTACGCAGACATCATTAGAACTCATAAAAGCTCATTTTAGTTAATAAAAAAAAAAAAAAAAAAAAAAAAAAAAAAATCAAACTAGCCTGTGTTTGTTGACCATTTTTCTCATATACTGTAAATCTAGCCTCTAGTGAGAGCGAGATGGATGGCCACTGCCAAAAGTCATTGTTACTGGGGTTTTTTTCTTTTTAAATAACAAAACTGTTAATGTTTTAACATAAAATTGCATCATCCTTAGTGTTTTTTAATAGTCCTCAGAATGATAGGACTGGGCATCTACAGCTCTGGCTGGAATTGGCTCACTAATCTTCATTAATGATGGCATGAACAGGATGAAATCAAATCACGCAAATCTCTCTGGCTGGATCTGGGTTCAGGATCGCTCTGAGGAATAATAACCCAAAACTCTGGCATGGAGTTATTTAAGTCCCAAAAACATTGAATCCCTGGGTGTCTGCCCAACTTAGACACTCAGCTGTGAAGTCTGTTTACCCACCAAAAAAAAATAAAAAATCAACTGAGAGTCTTTGGTGATGAAGCCTATGAATCACAGGCTTTAGAATAGCATCGCATGCTGTGAATACACTACCAAGTATTAAAAAGACTTCCCACATTTACAGACCCATGGATTTGTAAGTCGACAGCATGCAAAAAAATAAATAAATAAATAACCTTAAAACTTCACCCTGACCATAAATCTTTTAAATATCTGTGAAACATTTTAGAACGGCAATTTTTTCTGCCTATAACAAAACCTTGCTTCTTCTTCTTCCTCTTCTTACCATTCTATTTCCATCCCTGTGGTTCTACTGAATAGACGCTGAAATGCTGAGAAACTTCCACATAATGAGCGACTGTCTTTAATATTACACCAAGTCCAATCCAGTCACCTAACCTTTCCAATTAAATTGCTTAAGATGTGGATCAACTCAATATTGCAAAGCTAAATTATTTCAATAATAGACTGTTCAATAAGTCATGGGCTTTTCCACGGGATGGTTAGGAATAGCTCAGCACAGTACATTACCCATAATCCTCCACGTTGTTGCTATTTCCACTGCTATGTGAAGCGTGCAGAACTCAAGTACCCGTGCGATTTCATTTACCTTTCTTGCAAACATACCATGTGAGCTGTTCATTCATTCATTCATAGTGGCATGGACCGCTGTAGTTTAAATTATTTATTTGTTTATATTTTTAGAAACAGAACCTATTAAGATTTTTTAAAATAAAAAAAATCTCGTGTGCAGGTGCAAACAAAAATAATAACTGCGGGGGTGGGCGGAACTTTCTGTGGAAGTATATTTGGGCATAATATTTCTTACCATGCTGGTGGTTAGAAAGACAGGAGGCAAACAAGTCGCTCATATGCCTCTGCGCATTTACTCGCCCCTTGAAATGTGTTTTTGTTGTTTGTTTGTTTTGTTTTTAGCTTAATACAATACAATATTGGGCAATAACCAAGTGCTACATCTAACAATTTTGTGCAACTTCTGACATTACCAAGTCCCTCCAGGATTTTACGACTGCAAAAAATGACTGCAAAATCAAACGAACCCTGCATTATTTGGAGGAGCTCGCGATTTTTCACAGTTGCCGCAGATTTTCCGAGGCCGAGGCGTGTCATGTGACGTCATCACGATGCGCATTCGACCAAAGCCCTCTTCGATTCGCGTGTGTCGAACAAGAGTACAGCTAAAAGGTCTCATTTACCAACAAACATTACTGCGGAAGACCCTGCAAAACAATTTTGCCAATTTAAGTAGTTTTACACAAAAACAAAAGCATGAAAAACTCCGCAGGTTGCATCATAAATTTTGAGGGAAAAAAAAAATGCACACACACACACAAAAAAAAAACTCTTCTGTAAGAACTGATGAACACTCAGACAATAGACAACTTTTCCTGAGTCCCAAATGATCGGTGTTATTCGTCTCTAATACACGAGTTCAGAACTTATTAGGTGAAACCACCAATACTTTAGTTTCTTACTTGTTTTCTTGAACTTAATAAGCACCTGAAATCCATAAGACGGAGACGGTAACGTAGAGCTGACTACATTCTAAGTGGACTAATTCTGACTTTGTTTAGTCTGTTCATTCTGGATGTTTAGTCTGCGTGTGTGCGTTTTATTTATTATTTTGGTGCAAATTGTTTGGTAACAACAGCCATGGTGCTACACCTGGTTTTGGTATTGTCATAAATCTAGTTGTGATTGTCTGCCAAATTTTTACTCTTCCCAAAAGTCATTTTAAATGGCAACATCACTGTTTTAAACAGCAATTTAATGTTTCAGATTGTTTTTTATGTAATGTTTGGGATCTTGCATATATTCCTCGTGATCCAAATAAATAAACAAACAAACAAAATAAATAAATAACTCAAAAGGCTTCCTATTCACCCTGTTTGCACCCTACATCGGATATAATATAACGGAGCTGAAGATGAAAGTATTGGCACATTTGGCTGCGTTTGGGTGTGTGGGCAGCCGTGAAGCAAAGGTTTGCTCATTTGTACGCTCAATAAAGAATTAAAGTATACTCACACTTGTGTTTGGGTGCCCAGACTTCCATTAGAGGAAAGGAAGGGGGGAAAAAAACAAAACTTATGTCTTGTTTCAGTTCACTCGAAAGAAAAGCAGTATATTAACATCAAATGGAAGACGGCTGGTTTCGTTTCAAATTTGTGGTGTTGCCTCGCCATGCTGTTCAGCATATTTGAGAAGCTCTCATATATAATCTCTGACAGTGCAAATAAAGAAAAACCACATTAGAAAACCCTTCAACTTGCCAGTAGTCAAACTACAGCTTTTAATGTCGTACAAACTAGTAATAAACATCTCGGTTGAAAGGTTCATATCCAGAGGCTAAGATGATCAATGCAAAACTTTGATTTTATGTTTCTTTATGCATTTCTATGTTAATTTAGAAGCACTTTTCCATCTCATCATCCTATCTATGGCCAAGTCTGAACCTCCTTGAGACATCCAGGTTTTGAGATTAAAATAGCCTGGAATTCATGATTCCATCAATCTTCACAAGAGCCCCTGAACCAGCCACAAAACAGCCCCAAAGCATCACTGACCCACCTCCATATACCATATCCATCATATACAAGATATCCATCATGTGATGGCTTTCCTTGTATGAAATCCCATTTTCTCACCAGGCATGCTGATGGTGTACATGAATATAAAAAATTGGATTTCGGTTTCATCTTGACCACAACATACTATGGCAACTGTAGTTCTAATAACTAAGTTCTAATTAGTGGCTTGGCGGTTAAGGCTCTGGGTTACTGATCGGAAGGTCGGGGGTTCAAGCCCCAGCACTGCCAGGTTCTGGGTTACTGATCGGAAGGTAGGGGTTTCAAGACCCAGCACTGCCAAGCTGCCACTGTTGGGCCCTTGAGCAAGGCCCTTAACCCTCTCGGCTCAAGAGGCCATGTATCATGGCTGACCCTGTGCTCTGACCCCAGATTCCCGACATGATGGTGTATGCGAAGAAAAGAATTTCACTGTGCTCTAATGTATATGTGATCAATAAAGACTCATTATCATTCCTCTTGGTGAAATCCAGGTGCTGCATTTTGCCAGAGCTTCTTTCTTGCAACATTTCCAAATAGCTTGTAGTTATGAAAGTTGGAATTTGCTTTGAAACTTGACAACAAGAACAATCAACTAAAAATGTGCAATTCTATAACTGTGATCTTTTGGCTCTTTACAATCCTCCTCACTGTGTGTGTGTGGGGGGGACAGTGTTCTCATGGGTCCAATTCCTGGTAAATTTAGAGCTGTTTCAGACATGTGAAGCTTTTTCCTTTTGGTCCAGTCGTGATTAATGGTATTTTTGAACTGCTTATGTATTTTTATACCCATTACCTGATTCATGCAAGTCAACAACAATTTGTTGTGCATGTTGAAAGTTCGGGTGGCATTGGGATTTATATTGGGATATATATTTATATATCCATATTTATACCCCAGGGAAACAGAACATGGTAAAAAGGCAATGCCAGCATTTCTACAAATTCAGAGTGAATGAAATAACATTTTCAAGAATGATCATTTGTCTGCATTAACTAAAAATATTCAGATGGGGGTAATTTTGCCGTATTTTTTTGAGAGAAGATAATCTTATTTAAGAAAACTGTAATTATTGGGGTCAATGTTTATTTAATACAATGAGTTTAATTAAGGGTGCCAATAATTCTGGAAGACATATTTACAGGGAACGTTAGTATTCTTGTGCACCCAAAATATTGGCAGCTCCTTGCGCTGTAGACTCTGAAGCCAATTTCTTCTGAAAAAGAAATCTTTTCTAGCGTTCACTCATGCAGCTTGCTCCACTTCCTCCTGGATTCCGCTTCAAGGTTCTCTTATATACGGAGGTCCATAATTACTGTTGCCTCATACTCAGTTATCTTTTAGCTGATGGGCCTTGTGATGGCATTTGTGTCATTTTATTCATATTTATTTAATTTCAGTGTCACCTACTGTGTCTCCTGAATCTGGCTGGATACAGAAAAGTGTATTCCCCCCCGCATAATGTATGTATGTACTGTATAAATAGTCATATCTGTCCATAGTATCTTGTTCCAGAACTGTACAAGCTTTTTAGACATTTTTTGCCAAACTCTAATTTGATCTGCCTGTTTACCAATGATTTTCATATTGTGGAAATCTTTCTTTATTCACCCTGGTGAAGTTCTCTCTTGATTGTTGCCTTTGACCCAGATACACCTATGTTCTAGAGGGTGTTCTTCATCTGGCCAACCGTCCTCTCTCATCCGCCACAGTTGTTTGACGTGGTCTTGCAGCCTTTTCGTGTTCCTGAGCTCACGCAGTGTGTTCTTCCTTTTTAAGAATGGACCAAATAGTTGATCTGGCCACACATGATGTTTCTTTCGATCTCTTTCATGGGTTTGTTTTGATTTTTCGTGTTAATTATGCACAGGCTTCACAGGCAGTGACAGCTCTTTGGGCTCCATATGAGAACTAATGAGAGAATATATTAACCTCATTGTGCACTTGACACAAATACTTGTACACCTGCACATTCGTGCGATTATCCAGTCAGTCAATCATGTGGCACCAGCAGATAGGCAGTTCACATCAAACATCGGTGACTTTGACTGTGCCATGGTTGTTGGTTCCAGATGGACTGGTTTGGGTGGTTCAGAAACTGCTGATCTCCTGGGATTGTCATGCCTGACCGCCTCTACAGTTTACACAGAATAGTGCAAAAAAGACAAATAGAACCCAGTGAGCGGCTGTTCTGCAGGTGGAAACATTTTGTTGATGAGAGAGGTCAGAGGTAAACGGCCAGGCTGGTTCAAGCTGACAGGTCTTTACAACCATGGTGACCATAAAAGCATCTCAGCTACACAAACACTTTACAAGAGAGATGCCCCAAAAGGACAGCCACAAAAATAACCACAGAATTCAACAAGCACCTCTATGACCCAGTCTTAATAAAAACTGTATGTCGCAAACTTGACAAAAATGGAATTTATATCCGGGCTGCCATGCAGAAACCATTTGTATTAAAAGGTCAATGTGCAAAGTTGCATAGCTTGGTGTACAAAACACAAAACTTGGACCCTTGAGCAATAGAAAAAAGTAATATATTCCTAAGAGTCAACTTTTATCATCATTTCCATACGTTGGAGGAAGCCGAAGGATCAGTTGTCTGCTGCCAACTCTTGGGTATGAAGGGAGATCCATAGCGGTACAGGCAACCATGTTGTGCAAATCATTAGGTTCAGTGACTGCTTTGCATGCTCGTATAACAGCCAGCAAATATGAGGCAATTTTTCCAGGACCAGGTGCACCGTACGGTGCAAACACTGTTCCTGAAGATGTTTCCATATAATTTGCTATAATTATTCAAGAGTGTTTTGCTGAATCCCAGGATGAAGTCAAGCACCTTCCCTGGCCTCCTCAATCACCAGATTTAAACATTATTGCATCTTTATCGGTCCCTTTGTGGATCAAGACCTTGATGTGGATAAAATGACCTATACATCTAAATAATAATGATTTAATTGACAATAATGATCGATTTCACGACTAATAAATGTTATGTAGGCTTACTTTACACTCCTAATCAGTATTTTCTAGAGCATAAACTACAGACTGGCCACCACTGCATTATTAAAATGACCCAGTATAACACACACACACACACACACACACACACACACACACATAATTATTATTAATACATAACATAATTATTAAGCCAACTATTATGCCTTCTAATTCTAACCCTAAACTTAACCTCATTAAACAACGGAAAGCTTTTCCTTTATATTTTTTAAGCTGCAGTTTAAATAAAAATTCAATTTTCCTTGTAGAGACCAACCTTGTCTCCACAAGGTCAAAACTGTCAGATAGTCCTACTCTTGTTGGGACATTTTATAATGCCGTGAAAGGCTAGTGGAAACTCTTTCATAGCATTAATCACTTATTAGGTATTGCAGGAATGTCACGTTATATTCCTACTGCAAGCCTAAGCACCCAAAAGTCTGATTTTACCGCTTAAATCTTATCTTTGTTAGCTTGTTTATATTATCCTTTTAATGTGCACAATATCCGACACTAGTCCGAACACTCCTGAGTCGGCTTGTGTGCAAAAGAACAACGGGTTCTGGACAGAGAAGCATGGTCTAAACAGGTGGAGCAGAAGTGAAATGATAAGCGGTTTAGAGTCGGTTGTAATTCGCGCCCATTACATTAAAACTGCTGTGCCATGATCATTTTCAACGGGTGGTCCCATCCGCTAAGAAATAAGAGCAACGATATGGATATTTTTAGGTCTCTGATAGATTTAAATATCTGCGTCACTACAAATGAAAAGCAAGTGCACCGTCATCAAAAGCAAATCACATGACTGGGGGAAAAAAATACAATAAAATCTGATGTTAAAAATGGTTGTACGTTTAGAAAACAAAAAAATCATCTCATCAATTAGAGCATGCGATTCGAGCGAACTGTACCAACTTATTTATGAAGCAGGTGTAACACTTCCATCACCACAACAAATTATAGGTTAAGCAAAATCTATCAATATTGCAAATTAGGGGTTTAGGTGACACCATGTTCGCACAGACATTGCTAGTTGCCATAGTTTAAAGTCACGGCGGGTGAAAATGTTAAACATTTCACAGATCGACTTGGAAACCTGACAGACAGGAATGTTTTGGCTCCGACGTGCCGTCTAGTGAATGCCGCATTTAATCCTCCAGATGTATGCAAGATAGGCAGGCTAGTATGTGAACGATGCGGCTCTTGCTGTTGCTCCTTCTGCACAGCGGAGAGAGATGCACCCATTAAAGCACACATCCTGAATTGGTGTGTCGAGACATACACACGTTTAGTCTTCCCACTAGGACCGGGAAGTCAATGCAAGGAATATTCCTTTGGTTTTTATTCACTATTGTTACACATATGTTACTGATATGTGTAGGGCAGGTCAAGGCTTTGGGTCGTTTGTACAAACAGTTTGGGAACCCTGGATTTAAATCAAAGTTGCTTTATTTATTTATTTATCATTTATATTAAACCTGCTAACTGATCATGTGCACTTAATTTGTCGTTGATTATCCTTCATTAAGGACAAATTCGGTTGTAAAAGACCCATTTGAACTAAAAGGTAAATAATGGCTGCATTAACTCTGCTTGACGAAAAACAAGCACTGAGGACAGAATACACCTTTCAAGACTGCGGCGATTTCCTTCCTCATGATGATGAATGGGTCGAGAGCCGATAGTGTCTTCCTAGACCCCTTTTAGCAAGTCTGTGCAACCAGCTGGTAGCAAGTCTGGAGAAGAGACTGTGCTGTAATTGTGCTATACTCATACCTGGGGTTTCTGTTAAAAGAATTCCAGACTCAATAACATTCAGAACTGAGAAACTGGTTCAAAAGCAGCCAACTCCATGAAAATGTTTGCTTTATAAATGACTTCATCACTTAACTACAGTCAAACGTACTATATACAACCCATACATTGTTCCTGATGTACAGTTTACAACAAACCTTTTTTTTAATGTCAGTACAGTACATTTATAGATTCATAGAAGACCTATGTTATCTGGTAACACTTCTCATCATGCTCGTGTGCTTGTTTAACCGACAGGAAAAACTGACTATGTGTCTGTCAAGCTTATATTAAACTGACCCAGTTTTCACAACGATTTGAAGCAGGAATCAAACTAGGGATCTCGTTCAATTCCCAGGAAAGAAAGTCCATTTACATTTATTGATGCGGTAGGAGTTTTTTTTTATCAACCCACACAGAGCTGGGCAGTAAAGGTTATCCTCCCTAGCCTTAACCGCTATGATATGAAAACACTGAAGGCAAGCTTAATTTAGAGGTGTGCACAGAACAGGCGTTTTTTTTTTTCCTTTACATTATAATCCTGCTCGCTCCCGAAGAAATTCTGACCAACCCATCTGTTCTTGCAGTTATTACATTTATTTATACCTGCTTGCAATATACTTGAATGAACTTTCTGTTTCCCAAAATACAAATTAACCATTTAAACCAAAGTGACACTAACCATCATAACTACGGGGCAGGGAAGGCAGGCAATCGCCTGGGGCCCGCATACTGAGAGGACCCCCTGAGGACTGATCGTTTAAATAATCCGAAAAAAATTATCATCTTAAAATAAGGCGCAGAAACATCTCAGCAACCCTCCTTAAAGTCCCTTTTGCAGGGAGCGATCACGTTTGAGGACTCATTTATGCTCCTGCGCCACCTGATCACACTCGAGTCGCGCAAGCTTTAATTCATATCTGTCTGGCAGCCAGAAGCTCACGGGAAAACAAGAAAAGGAGGAAAAGAAGAAACAGGACCGTTGTAAATGATGAAGATAACGACAAATGAATGAATGAAGGATAATTAAAGACAAACAAACCCAAATCTTGCAGTCCAATTTCAGTTTTATTTCACCTTATTAGAAGATATAAAATGATTGTTAATACTTAGCTAGGGATTGCATGTTTTGAGTAGTGTGGTCTTGGAAGTACCGCAACTGTGTCTCTTTCTCCCGCAAATCAATCATTTACTTTAGTTAATATGTTAGTTAACATGTTAGTTAATATTAGTTAATAGTAGCTGAAGACGGACATTTTGTTTTTTCACTGAGGTTTGATTTCCCATGAGCCTTTTGGGTCATTTAATTGGGTTATTTTCTCAGTCTTGGGTGGTTTTGGGGTAGTTTTGTGTAACTCAACCGCTGGGTTTGTGACTGGGTCATTTTCACTGACAGTTGAATCAATGCACCCCTCCCCCACCCCGATGCCTCAGCCCAGCTCCTTGGGTCAAATCAACTCAACGTGGACTGTTTGAATTCACCTTAGGTGGAGGTTTTCACACAGACCAATATATTTATCCATAAAACCATTACTGTACACTAGAAAAAGCAAAAATGCGTGATAGCAGTCCAGTTTACATGACATCAAATGCACTCCTTTCTTTATTAGCTTTGGCTTACTTGTTTGTTAAGCCCACTAAAATGTAAGTTGGTCACTATCTGGATGTTTTAAACGTCTCCACTGATCAAAATCTGACGCTTTCATCTTAAATATATGCCTTATTCAAGTCATTTACTTCAAAGTCTATACATAAACACCACTTTAACAGCTCTAACAATACATTCCTGAACACCTTCTGGTGTATAAATAAAGAAGATACCACGTTGACATATTTGTTTATAATGTGGTATATTTGACATTTTCAAAGGGTTAAAATAACCCTGAAATTATTAACCCTTTTATGAAATAAAATGAACCCAGCATTTTTGTAAAAATCAAACCATCCTTCAGG
This sequence comes from Ictalurus punctatus, assembly GCF_001660625.3. NCBI lineage: Eukaryota > Metazoa > Chordata > Actinopteri > Siluriformes > Ictaluridae > Ictalurus > Ictalurus punctatus. Next base: position 11,753,026 of record NC_030424.2, on the reverse strand, counting down.
TTGAAAAACAACCCATTTGCTGGGTTAAAGTTTACAACCCAACTTAATGGGTTAGTTTAGCCCAAAATGTGTTCTGTCCTATTATTTAACCAGCCGTTGGGCTAAAAGTAACTCAATGTTGTTTTTTTTAAAAGAGTGTATGATTGTTTTCAATAAGGAAATTAAGTCTTCGAAACACGTGTCTACTGCGATTTCTCTATGGAAGTAAAGGGTCACAATAAAATCTCTTGAATAACATGACATAACAACAACATAAATCTGTCAGAATGGTCCCACGCATTTATTTTGCCTGGGGCTCCCACTTAATCTAGGTTCGCCTTTGCAAACATGATAAAGCAGTTACTAATGAATGAATACTGTTGGGAAGCACAGCGCAAACACCCAATACATTCCCATGTTAATGAACATTGGTCCTGTGAGCTTCATATCTCACCACCTGCTCCCATTCACACAAAAGTAAAAACTTCCTGCTCTCGCAACTTGTGTTGGATCCCACGAGATCCCTCAATTGAACACGTTTGTTTGCTAAAGCTCTCTCAGGGCTCTCTGTTGGTCTTAATGAAGTCTGGACTGGCACGCAACACTCCACAGGTGGTCCTATTAAAGCTCTGATCAAAAGCATAGGAACAAACCAACTATCTGTTTTTTCCCCACCCTTGTGATTTGGGTAATTTTACATTCATTTGCTCAGCAGATCGGTCCACCCAGGGAAATAGAGTGTAGACGGTCTTTTCAGTATACAGCCTCAATAATACACAATTAGGTTATTATTTATATAATTAAAATATTTCCTCACCATATATGAATGGTAGCCTGCCCTAGTGTCTTGGGGTAACATATAAAATACCTGCATGTCTCATCAGTGATTAAACTCTTGCACCTGGAATGCTATGAATTAACATAGCATAAATATCCAAAATTTTATTAAAGATGTTCTGGCATGAGAGAATACACCGTTAGCGAGTACACATGCTGCTGTCAGTATAATAGCCATTTATTTCACTCTGTGGCATCATGAAATTTGATTGACTTTTGCTTCCCAATGCCTTACAGCACTCCCATTCCTGGAGTACCCCCTTTTCTGCTATCAGCACTCCTTATTCAACTAATCCGCTAATTAACAGCCCTTCTTGGATTGAAGTGGGTGTGTTTGAGCAGGAAAAAAACTCTAAAATGTGCAGGATAGGGTGTATGAGACTAAAGATTTGATCCTGTTCCTTAAACTATATACTAAATAGGATGTGTACAGTGCCATTGCAACCAAAGACGGCCAAAGCTCTGGTGTTATCAGAAATTTTTATTGAAAATCTCAGCATATAACTACCACTATCACCACCACCAATACTACCACAACAACGCTTGTCTACGGTGACTGCATTGGCAAAATGTAAACAAAATATGTTAACGGACACAAAAAAAATGCATATTATCTCAAGCTCACGGTGAAGAATGCTTCTGTTTATGCAACCCCATTTTCTTCACAAGCCTGGATGACACACATGCACAAGCACAACGTGGTCATTTTCTTTAACCAAAGATCTATCACATCAAATAATCTGACACGGAGATATGTTATCGCACCATCTGTTACAGAATTTAAAGGAAAAATAAAGTAATAATCTTAAAAGACTCATGAAATTACACAGTGGAAAACCGGCTTCACAGTACAGGCAGCGTGAAGAAGATGAATTTCAAAGAAACATCCACCGTTTCATAATTTTCTGATTCTTAAAAACTTTTACGGATACAATTTCATGGACGAGATGACCAAATGGTAACAGAGATCAAAATGCTTTGCTAACTAAATAGTTGACCGGATACAATTACCAGATAATGCTTGACTTTGTGAAAAGGGGTGGGGGAATTATGCGGATGGAAATTTAAATGTGGATGGAGACTTTTTCTTTTTTACGGAATTAAATTTGTGCCAAAAGTATTCAAGTAACATTTCAGAAAACAAACAAATATATGCAATGAGATAGAAGAAAAACACGCTGAAACTGAAAACAATGAATTCAGTGGCAAAGATTTAACATGGTTTTTACATTTACATTTATATAGTGCTTTTCTAGACACTCAAAGCACTTTACATAGTATCCTCAACCCCCACTAGTGTGTAGCATCCACCTGGATGATGTGACAACGGCCATATTGTGCCAGAACACCTACCACACCAGCTTTTAACGAAAAGGAGAGAGTGATGTAGCCAATTCAGAGATGGGGATTATTAGGGGGCCATGCTAGAGAAGGGCCAATGGTGGAATTTCACCAGGACACTGGGGTTACACCCCTACTCTTTTACGAGAAGTGTCCTGGGATTTTTAATGACCACAGAGTCAGGAACTCATGTATTATGTGTGAACTACTCAGTGACGCATCAAAGAGGCTCACAGAGGCATCGCCGACGCCAGTCAGATATCTGGCATGCTAAATATCTGGAGCTGTCGGGCGACTCCACATCCTGTGGTGTGAAAAGTGTAATCACTGGCAGTGATTGCGGCGACAAGCTACAGCCAATGAGAAAGCAGGGAATGGCGTGAGGTCACCGTGAGGAAGGGAAACCCGTGAAACCTATGGCAGAAGCATAAAGGGGAGAAGATGTACAACTTTCTTTGTCTGTTCCTTTTTGGGGTTTCTTCAACACAAATCATCGCGCAAACAGCTCGCACCGCATGTTTCCACCACTATGTCCATCTTCAAATAAACAACTCCTGTTTTGCGTGTGGTTTTCGCGTCATATATCCATGTCACTTCTCGCATGTGTTTTCGTGACAAAACACAGTTTGGACACCAGATAGCATTGTTGGGTGACAGTCGTTGTCAGATCGTGTAGTGGGAGACCCTCTTTCGCTGAGCAATCACGTCGTGTGAACACCACAACGACTTCAAGACTGCCGATTACAAGACAGCAAGTCATGTAGTATGAACAGCACAGCGGTTCTCAATGCTGAAAGTCGTGTAGTGTGAACAGCACAGTGATCTTCCGACGCTGAAAGTCGTGTAGTGTGAACAGCACAGCGGTTCTCGACGCTGAAAGTCGTCTAGTGTGAACTACGTTTAACTGGCTGAGCATAAACGAAAACTCTGGCAACGTATTCATAAACCATGACTCTAGCGAAAACAAAGCTTTTAACAATGCCCCCTGTTTATTTGAAAACAGCATTACATTTTTTTGCCACCACTTTTCAGTTTTAGGGTGTTTTTCTTGTCTCGTTGTACATTTTTGTTCGTTTCCTGGAAAGCTACATTCAATACAGGACAAATTTCATTCCATAGATTTTTGTTAGCATTGGCAGGCTAAATGTTTGTAATTACCACAACTCAGGATGTAAAGACCAACGCCGTCCGAACAGGGCTTGAGGCTGAAGTAGCAGTTTTCAGTTCAGCTTTTGTCACGGTGACTAAACTTGACACTCAGATATGGAAGTTGAACTTTAGCTGGAGTTCTGGAGGTTTCGACATAGAAGGAACAACAACAACAACAACAACAGCGCAGCGTCGAGTGTTTTCTTCTAACCCAGGCGCTTCGTTGTTGTTTTTGAGGGTGTTTTTTTTAAACAGCTTTGGCTGACTGTTTTCCGGGGAAATTTCCCATTAACACTTCACTTTAACAATGCAGTCAAACAGCCGGACTCGGAGACTCAAAGCCGAACTGCGGTACCTGGTCCATTTGGACTGTATTTTCACACCAACTCGACGTGTCTTCTCTTCGTGAAGAACATTAAACGAGAAGGCACACATCAGTCTAACTTAACCATGCCGTGGTGCACAACTATCCTCTGATTAAGCTACACACACATACACAAATGCAAACCACAAGTGAAGATATGAAAATAATTCTTATAAGCGAGGCAGTAAAACTTGCAGTAAAGCTCAGTCCTTACCTTTTCCTATCAGTGTAGTATCTGGTTGTTTAATTCCTCCGCGCGCGCACGGATTAGAGACGGTTTAATTCAGGTTTTCGGGTTTTATCCACTCGGTTCTCTGTCCTCTCCGAGATGTATTTCCCTGTGCATTGCCAGCCGGATACACAACCAAACGACTTCGAGTAGATCAGACCAGTACCTGAGCACAACTGCCGAACACTTTTTTTTTTAAATTATTTTTAACTGTCGCTGTGTTTTATTTATTTCTTTAAATCGTTTATGTTTTACGTAACCGCACCATCCTTTCCTCAGTATTGACGCATCACATGTTAGGACAATATGGAGTTTCTTAAAGGGCCATGGCAGCTAATCTATCGATGCGCATCTTTCTCTTTTTTTTTTCTTTTTGTGCTTGCCAGGAAGGTTTACTGTAGATAGAAGTTTGCTGTATTTTATTTCATCTCAAGTCACTTGATTATTGTAAACGTTTTATACCCTGATAACGAGTATACAGTATTTGGGCCACATCTGGCTGTTATGTGGTACATTTGACCCAAGATACATACAGTATGGCATGACTGAACAGAACTGGGCCAAATGTGTGTACCTTTGTCATATATTCTTTGCAATACATTCAGATTTTCCCTTTGGATCACCTCTTGCATTGGGGTACATGGCCCAGGTAAGAACACACAGGTGTGGTGCTTATGTGTCATGGACATAGCACACCAAAGAAAGTGTTTGGATCACTTGTGGAAAACCTGATGTAGCCTGGAGAAGAAATTGAGAATAGTCAGATAGATAGATAGATAGATCTATCAATAGATAGATAGATAGACAGATAGATAGATCGATAGATAGATAGATAGATAGATAGATAGATAGATAGATAGATAGATAGATAGATCAATGCTGTAATAGGTGAATTTTGGTCTGGAATGAATAAAGTGATTGATCAATCACTTTATTCATCGATTGATCGATCACTTTATTCATTCCAGACAGAAATTCAGCTATTACAGTAGCACAGAGAGTTGGAAGCATACTAAAAGTGATTTAACATTATAGATTAAACAAAAATAATTATATACACACACACACACACACACACATAAAAAAGAAGAAGAATACAATGTCAGAGTGTGATGTGGTCGTGCAGTAGGGTGTAGACATTATAGATACAGCAGCAGATTTAAATGGGATTAAAGTGCCAGTGCAGTGCAAACTTGTCAACATTGTAAAAATTGTGAAGCATGTAAAAAACACTGAAGTAAAGTGGCGGTGCATATACATGTGGATGTGGATATGGATAATGGTATCACTATCGTTCAATGAGCTTCTCCTAAGATAGGCTCAGTGAAAATAGTGTCCCAGAACAGTGATGAACTGTTGTACAGTGTTATCGCAGTTGGTACAAAGAACATCCTGTACCACTCCTTCCTACAGCAGAGCTGAATGAGTCTTCTACTAAAGAAGCTCCACTGTTTAACTAGTGGAGGGGATGCTGTTCATTGTCCAGGAAGTCATGCAGCTGGGATGTTGTGGCTCATTGGTTAAGGATTTGGGGATATCAGTTTAAGGAGTTCAGTCCCAGCACCACCAACCTGCCATTGTTGGATCCTTGAGCAAGACCATTAACCTTAATCTGCTCAATTGTATCACATCTCAATACTAAGGGCATTTTCAGACCTGAAGATCTGTGGTTTGGTCCGAAACGGGGAATTGTTACAATGTAGCTTTTTCTCATTGACTCAAATGTTGCACAAGGCAACATTTAAAAGGGTATCAAAATGTGTTTATTAACTGTCCTCTTGTTGGTCAGAGTGCACCTGTTTATGCTCCTGGGTTCCACCTATAGCGGCCTATCAAGATAGATAAACAGCAGCTCTATGAGCTGGCATTATTTTTAGATGTAGTTATTATAATTTGTCAGTCTGAGTGGAAATCAATGTCTCATGTTTCAGGCAAATTTATCTTTTTCATCTCCAGAACTCCCAGTCCTGCAAAGTGAATCACGAACTTTAATGTACTGTTGACTGAGTTTTTTAAGCCTTCGCGCTGCTTCTTGAGATACTCGCTAAACACCTTGTAAAAAGTTGTTCAGAAATATGTTCATCAGACCAAATTTTAATGGGGCATTTTACCTCGTCTTTGGTGCAAGTTAAACCGCAGTTCATGTTGCGAGCCACTAGCAAAACTAACAAATTTTTTTACGTAGCCCAGTTCTCATCATGCATTACTATACAGGTTTTTTCATTGGTCCGTTGGGTCAGATTGCTTTCTCACCACAAGTGAACCGCTCCAGAGTTCGTTTGCACTTTGTCTGAGACCACCTGAACGATTGTTTTGGTGCAGATCCAAGCACGATTGCCGTGTTCATATATGTCTAAACGAACCGAACCAAGGTAGAAAACACACCAGGTTCCAAAACAAATGCTCCAAACGACTCAGGTGTGAAAACGCCCTAAGCCACTGTGAAGAAAACCACTGGCCATATGAATAAATATAAATGCAATATAGTCCATACCATAGCAGTGGCTCCTCAAACTGGGGGGCCAGGAAGGCAAGACCCCATACAAAAACCCGACAGGTTCACACTTTTTTCCACTGTAAATGCTTTTAATATTGGGTATTAACCTCAATGTAAAAAATACCTCCCAGCGCCCAGAAACATTAACTCCACTCCATCTCCTACTTGGTGCACTAACAAAAGCAACAGCACCACATCTGTTAGCAGACACCTCAGAGAAAGCTGTACTTCACGTCAGCATTATTGTAATTATAGCTGCTTGTAATTACAGCAGATTTCAATATCTATTCATTGCCACTAGAAGCCAAGTAGCTAACTTGCTTGCTAAACTTAGAGGCATTGGTTAAACTGAGCACTACCAACTTTGATATTTCAAATTCAAAACAGATAGTAGCTAACCTAAAATCACAGTAGATCATACAGTGTTCCGAGCATCACAGCAGTCCACACAGTTGACTGTATCATTGAAATTTGCATTAATTATGTTCACGTCAATAAAACACTCACTCACTCACTTTCAGTAACCAATACACCCTGGATAGTATGCTCTATGCACACACATATTCACATGCTCATTTACACCTCTGGGAGGTGGGTGGAAACTAGACAAACTGTTGGAAATTCTGGATCCATGACCCTGTAGCTGTGAGGCAAAGTCATCATGCTGCCTGTCAATAAAACAAATAAACACAATAAATACATCAACAGCAGGGGAGAAATTTCAAGATGGATCATTGAAGCAGGGTAAAGATTCCTACATGAGACCACAGTGTTTATCCGTGGTTTCAAATAACACATAATGAACTGTGTTCCTGAAATCCTCACATTTAACATAGTCTTATATTGGTTAGCAATCATATTTTAAAAGAATCACTCTAAACTGTATTGTATTGTATTGGCTAAGTGGGTTTGTGGTGGGAAGAAACTAGCTTCCTTCATTGCACTTGAAGGATACAGACAGGAAAGGATACATTTTATGACATCACCAGAAAAAATAAATAATATTTAATATAATTATATATTATAATACTATAAATAAACTGAATTGACTAAGTTTCTAAACTGGTCATTGCTAACTTTTATCACTACTTCCAGATTATTACTATTATTTTTTAAATAATAAATTATTAGCACTCACAGTGTGGAAGAACTGATTCTGTGGTGTCCTGTGCAGTTTAGCATTTCTACCCACTTCTGAGAAGTAACGCCACGCTTAAGCTGCAATTCTGAAAAGCATGATGATAATGCTGTCAACAGTCAAAGCAGATTGACTGTTGAATGAAGAAAAAGTGCATACCTTTGTTTGGACCGCAACACCTCCTGGAAAATGGCTTTTTCAGGCCCTTCTCTAAATACAACCACAAGCCCAAGTATAGGATAAGGCTGTGATTGCATTTCAGTGTTGCACTGATGAAAATGAAATGCAGTGCAGTGGGGAATTGCATTCACTTTAATTCTTATAAAAGAAATACCCTGGAATCTTCTCTATAGCTTCTTTTATTTCAGTGAAATTTAAAAATGTATGCGGTTGTGAATGAGAACTTGTTTGGAATAACATTTGTTGAACAGCTGATATAAATTCCCCTATGGGAAATTTGCCACTGGACCCAGGTGTGGACCATATTATCTTTTCTAATGACTCACTTCTGGTAGAGGCTGAGTTGTGGCATTGCTCAGACTGTACAGAAAAGGCATATTATATTTTCAGATTTGGCTGGCTGCTGGTAGAAATGTGGGCCAAATGGCCAAATTTTGCCTGTCATTTGCTCTCAGATTTGACATAATGTCTAACATAGTGGGAAACGCGGTTGTTATTTTTGTACAATTAGCATAATGTGAAGGTCTAAATATTCAATCATCTTCAGTAACCTCTTTATGCTGTTCATGGTGGAAGTGAGTCAATCTCATTCCTGGAAATCGACTCTTTCATGCCCTTCTCCGATTACAAACACACGCCCAAGTACAGCTTAGCTCTGTGATTGCATTTCAAAGTGGCACTGATGCAATATGAAAGTGAAAAATAATGCAATAGAAAATTACATTAAATTAATAAAAAATAATAACCCACTGATAAGCAACACCCTGGAATGTTCTCTATAACATCTTCACTTTTCATTTTTCTTACTGTTAAGGAATGTGAAACAGGAATTAGACCAATATTATTTTACAATCCTGACTAAACTTACAAAAAATTTTGATAAAAAAAGAATCCATCCATAGTCTTTTTCTTTTGCTAAATAATACATAAAATTCCATTCCCTGCCGGAAATACATGATATTTGCACTTGATGCATTTTATCTGTTTATGTTGTTATCAATGTACTTTAAAAAAAAAAAAAAAGGATCATATATTTTAATTTTGGTATCTGTAGGTTCAATAAAACAAATATTGTAGGTTTGGTGTAAGCCTGGTGAAGATATGGAGGTTTCATTGGCATGTTGTCTGCCATCCATGTGTGCCACATAAGGGCCAAAACTTATCCATATAAATATTCCACATAAGTTCCAGGCAGAAACGGATCACAATCTGTAAAAGTCTGTTTAAATTCATGCAGCAAACTACACATACAATCGAATGAAGAATTATTGGCACCAAACATGAGAATGGGCAGGAGAATGGGCAAACATTGCACACAATGGGGCTGATTTATCAATCTTTTAGTAATGCTGTGTGTAACTATTTGCATGCTACACTCCTGGACAAAAAAAAAATGGGAAAGCCCAAAATGGCAAAATATTAAACTTTTAATGGCCTTAACAACAAATCATTGTTCAGGAAATTAGTAAGAATTAAACAAATATAGTAAATGGTTCATTTATATAGCTATATTTTATTTATTTTATAGCTTTTATCCAAAGCACTTTACACTGTGTCTCATTCATCCATTCACACACACACACACACACACACACACACACACACACACACACACACACACACACTCACACACCAATAGTAGCAGAGCTGCCATGCAAGGCGCTAACTTGCCATCAGGAGCAAGTTGGGGTTCAGTGTCTTGCCCAAGGACACTTCGGCATGTGGAGTCATGTGGGCCGGGAATCCAACCGCCAACCCAACGATTAGTGGACAACCCGCTCTACCACCTGAGATACAGCGGCCCCATAGATAAAGTAACATAGTTTGGGATAGCTTTTCCCATTGATTTCTTTAAATGTTTATGCTTTAGTTTAATTACCTACACCCGGACATGTGTTAGTTTGAATTTTACATGAAACATTTTAATCATGATTTTACCTTTGCGTACAAGAAGATTATATAAGTGAATTTCCCTGTTTTTAACTTTTCCTCAAACAGTTCACTGCAGCAAAAGTAAACGAGCAAATGGTGCTACAGGTGGTCTCAGGAGTCCATTTGTTTAATTCTTGCTCATTTTCTGACCAATGATTTTTCGTTAAGGCCATTTTGGGCTTGGCATATGTTTGTTATTATTTTTTTGCCCAGTGTGTACAAACTGAGTGTACAAACTGAACAAAAAATTTCCGCTGGATTTCCAAAGTTTTTAAAAGCACTGATTGCGAAGCGTGTGTATGTTGATATACTAGGCATGTGCACGGCACAGCTGATTTGCATTTGAGATTACCCACAAACTCCATAAAAGGTAACGCTCACTTCAGTAAAATGATGAGTAAATGGCAAAAAAAAAAGAGAAGAAGGTAGAACTGGAAGTTATTTTGACTCATGTCTGACAAAAACTATATTATTTAACACTGTAACAACCTTTTGAAAAGGCCAAAATCTGAAGCCGAATTACAGAAAAGGTTTATTAGATCTGCAATAAGCGAGGTGAAAAAATGATTTGACACGAAAAAGGGAGGAAAATAAATGTATGTGCTTTACTCAGGTGATCATGGACATGAATAGCAAGAAACTGCTTTAAAAAAAATATTCAAAGCAAAGTGTCTTGGCAACTCTTTGTCAGAAATCTCTTGCACACCCATGCCCAATGCTGTGTTGGAAAAGCAGGAGGTTATATGTCATAGGAAGTCAATGCTGGCACACAGCACACTTGGGAGTATACGGCAGTTTGAACCATACCAGATCAGTCACTTGTCTGTCACTTAGTGCTGGCTTAATGAAGTGTTGCACAGCATTAAAAGAAGATGCCGTGACAAATGGAACCAATTGACACACCACCTGAGCCGTCACAGCCCATCCTCCTTTTATACAGTGACATTCATAATTGAATGACTTGTGTTATTTGTCTTAATTTATGGATATTATGTTGGCTTGCTTTCTTTATTATTTCCCCACCCATATTTAATATCTTTACTTACTGCCTTTAATATGAAATGACTGAAACTTCACAAAAGTTTCATTAAATTTGCGTGTAACTGAAATTCACAAGCTATTTTAACTTGACAGTGTATTCTGTATATAAAACTACAGTGACTCATCACAAATTACAATTTGAAGCTGATCAATTGAGGTTTACATTAGTTAGTCTTCTTATGTGTACATTTTCACACACTCAGGAGCATGAATATGATATGGACGTTTTGCCAAAATGATGGGGTTTTCATGAATACCAAATTTCTTGTGTAAATCCTTGTAATAATTTATGAATTAAAAAAATGAGGTAAAATTCTTGACACATGTAGACAGCATTAATAATTACAAGCAACTTGTCATCCCTAAAGAAGTTATTTATTTTTAATTGCTTCCTGTCCCCTTGTTCTCTGTTGTAGCTTGTGACTATGTACTTCCCTGGGGTATTAATCAGACATAAAATCCCCACATCATCCATCATGCTGGGGCAAAAACAAGAATATTTCAACACAGAAATACAAATGGTTGTTAAATACAGCTGAATTACTATTGAGCACATTCAGGGAAATAATAGAATGTTTCAGAAGTCTGGAACAATTAGAAATGTGCCAGGAAGAGGACCCAGGAGCATACTGCCCTCACACACAGTGAGGAGGATGCTGAGATAGACTATGAAGAACACAAAGATCACCATTTCAGAATTGCAGTTTTGTTGACTCTGGGGGTTTCATAGCCTCCACCGCCTTAACAACAAGCTGTTTGGAAGGGTTGCATGAAAGAGGCCCTTTCTAAAAGCAACACACAAAATGCAGCACTTCAAGCACCATTGAAGCTAAATTATGTGTTGTGGCCTTTTTGGCTATGTTTGCTATCTGGATGTTTGGAGAAAAAAGGGGAATGACATAAATAAAAGCACAGAACACTATAAAACATGACGATTTGTTGTGGGCTGTTTTGCAGCTAGTATCCCAGGGGCTGTATCCCTGAGGATGGCATCATGAATGTTTTATGCCATATGTGCACAATATGTAATGATCTGATAAGTTCATCACATATATAAGTTGTGTTGAAGTAGAACTATGCAACATTGATGTTAAGCGAAAATATCTTTAATTGCATGTGTTATTCATTGTGCTAATATTAATCAAGGTTCCCGTAATTCCATACTTGATGGTATTTGTAGATACCCAAACAAGTCATCACAGCATGCACTGATCTAAAGGGAGACTGGATTTGTCATGAGAAAGTCCTCAATGGGTTTTCCAGAACTAAATTGTGAACTAAATTTGGTCCTGTATTATACAACACAAGCCAACATAAACACAAACATTACATCACTGAGAACATGTGCATTTTATAACCAGTTTTTAAAATGTAAGTAAGTTATTCAATATTTAAGAAATTGTCAGGGAGAGCCATTGCTCCTCTGACTTGAGTGGAGTGGAGCCAGTTGAAGTGTTTTGAGCACATTACAAGGATGGCCTCTGGTCAGTTGTCCCACTGGACAGAGACCTCAGAGCAGACTCAGAACCCCACAGGACAGACTATATGTCTCAGTTGGTTTGCAAACAAGCTGGAATCTGTGGCTGGGGGAGAGAGAAGCCTGCGCTTACCATCTCAGCCCGATGCTACTGCAACCTCACCAGTAAAAGTGGAAGGAAAATAATGAATAATAAATGAATGAATGAATGAATTAAATTTTCACTGACCCTTAAATGTAAAGTCAGCAAGAAATGAAGGAAAATATGTAGTCATGGGCTGTACAATCACAATCTAAACACGAAATTTCAGTAGCCTGAGAATGTTATTTTCATGATTTATTAAAGAAGTTGTACTGAAGTATAGAGTATCTTCTTTTCCAACCGCAAAAGCATGTTGAGGTCTATTTCTCAAAGCATCATTTGTGACTTAGCTCGATAGCACAAGCTGAGATTCACCAAAAACCCGAAGCAAAAAGGGAAAGATGGCTGTATGTCAGCAGTATTTATTGCCCATACATGTGATTTTGTTTAAAGCTCTCAGCATGTGTACGCACAAGAAGGTAACTAGGTCATTTTCATCGCCCCCGGCAGTTAGTAGGGGTGAAATAGAACTGCCAAACTGAGGAACTAAAAGGAACGAGTACAGATCACGTAAAAAGCTAGTCCTATAAAATATGATAACAGTGTCTCTAAATCTAAATATCAGCAAACTAAGGATTTTAATATTTATTATTTATATATATGTATTTTTATTTATACTGAAGCAAAGTTGCTCTTTCTCCTGTTACAGTCAAGTTTTGTTAGACATTTACTCCATACAGTATACAGTATATAGGGGTGTATAGGTAAGGTGTAGCTTTATCTATCAATATTTATCTACAGTTGGTTCAGACAATATTCAGACCCCTTCATTCTTTGACTTTGTTGTATTATACAACAAATACAAAAATATAAACAGGATGTCCCAAAAGTCTCCATACATACTATAGGGGAAACTAACACTTTTTATACTTAGTTTATATATATATATATATATATATATATATATATATATATATATATATATATATATATATATATATATATATAATTTTTTTTTTTCTTCAGACAGCCTTTAATGCCTTTGACAAAAGAAGAACGTATTGAAATCATTCTCATGGAAGGATCGGGAGGCTGTCACAAAGTTGTGTTGGACGACATCATGACAAGCTGTCACAAGGTTACAGGAAACAACACTGTTGAAAAACCTATTAACAAATTCAAAAAGACTGCAAGTGTTGCGGACCAACAGAGAAGTGCACGTCCACAAACATCCACTGAAGAACCGCCAATGTGGTGCTGGCAAACATAGTCCCTATGTATGGAGACTTTTAGGACACCCTGTAGATCTCATTTTAAATGGATACTCTACACAATAATCCATAATGACGAAGCAAAAACATTTTTCTTGAAATATTTGCACATTTATTAAAAATCTAAAACAATCAATCTACACACAAAAAAAACCCATGACAAAGCAAATTTCATTATTGATTAAAAATCAATAACTGAGATCTAATTTTGATAAGCATTCAGACCCTTTATTCAGTATTTTGTAAACACCTTGTAGATTGATAGCTAAAAATGACATTTATTCCATTTTAAATTAAATTTACAGGATGTCCCAAAAGTCTACATAGATAATGGAAGTTAACACTTTTTAGCAAAATGTCTTGTAAATTTTTTCACACTTAGTTTATATTATAAGATGCTTTTAGCAAAAGAAGTACGTATTGAAATCATTCTCATGGCTGTATCGGGAGGGTTGCAAGGGAAATCTATTACATTTATAACACTTGGTGTGTCAACACAAGTTCATCATGAATGGGAGAGATGGCTGTGTGTGTTTTTACAAAGAAATGGTAATTGTGTAGATGATGTTTTGTAAGTAGTTACATTTGGCAAAAAAATGGTTAATTTCTATTATGTATGGAGACTTTTGGAACACCCTGTTTAACACCATAAAGTGTGCAAAAACTAAAAGGGTCTGAATGCTTTCTGAACCCACTGCCAACAGCCAATCATGTGGTAGCAGCACAATGCAGATACAGGTCAAAACCTTCAGTTAATGTTCACATCAAACATCAGACTGGTGAAATAACGCGTTCTCTGTAACGTTTCCCGTGACATGGGGTTATTGGTGCCACACAGGCCGGTTTGACTTTTTTCCAAAACTGCTGATCTAAGATTTTTACACAACAGTCTCTAGAGTCATGCAAAAAACAAAACACCCAGTGAGTGACAGTACTCCTTGAAAACAGAGGTCACAGAAGAATGACCAGGATCTGGAAAGTTGAAGATTGGAGAAATGTTGCCAGTGCCGATTAATTTTGATTCCTCCTGCAATATGTGGATGTTCGGGTCAGAATTGGGCTTCAATAGCATGAACTCAATCTGCATTTCATCAACAGTTCAGGCTGGTGGTGGTGGTGTATATTACGAGGCACATATTCAGCCTCGTAAATACCAATCTGACACGGTTATGTGATACAATCATGTCAACATGGACCAGAATCTTAAAACATTTCCAACAACTTAGTGGCAACACGTTTCCATGCCACAAAGAACTGAGGCTGTTCTGAGAGTACATCCACATGTACATAGGAGTAAATAATATTGCCATCATTCATACTAATTAATTTATGGAAACATGGAAAGTGACCATTTTTAAAAACAGCTGGACAGATACTGTTACATAAGAAAAAGGACCCGAGCATAGAAAGAGAAACGAGATTCAACATTTGTAAAAAATGAAAAGACAGTTCAAATTTCTTTTAATTCTACAACAAAGTGAGTCATGGTTATTGAATTGTGCTGAATGATTTATACACGTTATGCTCAGAGAGCACATTTCAATGAGCAAAACTCCTTTTTGCCACAAAACAGTAGCCTATTTGGCTTTAAATAAAATGTCTAACAGGATTTCTTTAAGGCATTTATTAAAGACACTATGACATACAAAATACTTTGCAACTAACAATTGTATTGAAAAGACACCACAAAAAACCCATTCATATATAATAGAGCATCATACAAGGTGTACAGACAAAAAACAAACAAACAAAAAAAAGATTTTACAGATTTGTTTTAGTGCTTTTGTTTAAATCACATACATTCTGGCGTGAGTGTGATAAATCTGCTTTATAGCATATAATTTTTCAAGAACATTCGTTTAGAATGTCCAGCAATGCATTTAGCGCTGCTAGGCTTACAACACATACTATGTGAAGACTGGGATTATTAATGGTTCATGAAGTTTCCCCTTCTGGAATTAAATGTATATGCAGAACAGTCTTCAATATCTGTTCTGTTGTATAGCACCCTCTAAAGCATTCATCTGACAAGTTTATCTCCTTGCTTAATCCGTGTATATTGTAATATAACAGAAATTTGTGAAAGGCATCGAGCAGATTCCTGTTCGGATGCAGTCTTATTTGAACATGGCATTGAAGCCCCTGCCAATAATCATCCTTCGGACCTCGCTGGTGCCTGCGCCAATCTCGTAGAGCTTAGCATCTCGCAGGAAGCGGCCCATTGGGTAATCATTAATGTAACCGTTTCCACCTGTAGGTACAAACATGCGGTTAGAGTCACACAGACGTACTAGGTAAGCATAAACCAAATACCAATCCAATACAAGCCAGTCATTTTCAGTGTTTAAAACCTCTTACATGATTTATATATATTTTAAATTTTTTTTATGAATTATAGATTTAACTCATTTGACAAGCATTAGTTAAGGGTAGATTCAAGGATATACATTGTATAACGAAGCTAAGTTAAACACTGCAATATCCCACATTTTTTTCCTGATCTAAACTGTGAATACAACACTTTAGAGTTGAAAAGTTTGTACATTCATTTAATATGTCTGAATACAATATTATGAATTTCATATATTATCATCTTCTCATGAATACTATAATATTGTTAGATTTATGATATAATTCAGTCCCTCCAAGATTTTTGTGATTGCAGAAATTCAAGAAAATCAAGGAAACTCTGCAATATTCAAAGGAGCTTGCCATTTCTCAAACTTATAGATTTTCTGCAGATTTAGGTGAAGACAAATCATATGACATCATCACAACACAAATTCAGCCAAAGCCCTCTCAAAGTGGCTCTAAAAATGTCTCATTTACCAACAACCATCACTGCAAAAAACACTGTAAAATTGCAATGTTGCTAATTCAAATAGTTTTCAGCAAAAAAAAACAACAAAAAAAACCTCTTCAAGCTGCGTCACAAATTTTATTATTTTTTTTTTAAAAGTTGCCGCAAAATCAAGCAATTTTGTCCACAACAATCACCACAAAAAGTCCTGTATGGAGCACTTATACATATGTATCACTGTCAACTGGATCGTAACCTTGATGTGGTGGAAGGGCTTGTGTGAGCCTGTGAACCTTGGAGCTATGTTGTCTGGAGGCTAGTACTCCTGGTAGGGTTTCCCTTGGCAAAACGGCTCTAGGCGAGGCTCCAGACAAATAACGACCTAAAGACCCCCATGATGGTGACTATTAAGACAGACAGAACCTCACCTGGAGAAGGGATACTGGGACCCACCCCTGGATAAAGGTGATTTACATAACCCGGCCGGGCTCAGCCTGAAATGGCTGCATAGAGCTGCCTTGTGGGCCCATCCGTAAGGTGAAGGGTGGAGGTCGCATGCAATACCAGATTTGCAGCGGTAAGGATAGACCTAGATGGACTGGACCTTGGCGATGGAGACTGGCTTATGGGATGTGGAATGTTACGTCACTGGTGGGGAAAGAGCCGGAGCTTATGGAGGAGATGGAAAGATACCGACTAGATATAGTGGGTCTCACCTCCACGGGTAGCATTGGCTCTGGACCCAATCTTCTCGATTGGGGTGGTCTCTCTCCTACTCCAGAGTGAAGCTATGTGAGAGGCCCCAGGCAGGTGTGGGGATATTCAAGTCCCAGGCTGGGTGCCGCACAGCTGGAAATTGTCCCTGTAGATGAGAGGATCTCCTCTATGAGGCATCGTGTTTCGGAGAAGACAACTTTGACTATTGTCTGCCAAAATGCGCTAAACAGAAGTTCTGAGTATCCGGCCTTCTTGGAGAAGGTGGGTATGGTCCTCGATAGGGTGCAGCCTACCAACTCTGTAGTCTTATTAGGAGACTTCAATGTGCACGTAGGGAATAATGGAGATATTTGGAGGGGGGTGATTGGGAGGAACGGCCTCTCCGATCTGAACCTGAGCGGTAAGTTGTTATTAGACTTCTGTGCTAATAATGGATTGTCCATAATAAACACCATGTACAAGCACAAGAATGCTAATAAGTGTACTTGGTACCAGAGCACCTTGGGCCGAAGGTCGATGATTGACTTTATAGTTTTATCATCAGACCTAAGGCCGTATGTTTTGGACACTCGGGTGAAGAGGGGGGCAGAGTTGTAAACTGATCACAACTTGGTGGTGAGTTGGAGCCGACGAAAGGGACAGATACACAAACAAGCAGTGGGGGGCTGTTGGGAATGTCTGACTGACGATGCAGTGAGGAAAGATTTCAACTCCCACCTCCAGACAAATTTCTCTTTTATCCCAAGTGAGGCCAAGGACATTGAATCTGAATGGACATTATTCAAGACCTCAACGGTGGAGGCGGCCTCAACAAGCTGTCGCATGAAGGTGGTTGGTGCCTGTCTAGGTGGCAACCCCAGGACCCGCTGGTTGACACTGGCAGTGAGGGAAGCTGTCAAGTCGAGAAGGAGGCCTTCCAAGTGATGCTCATTTATAGGTCTCCGGAGTCGATTGAAAGGTACTGGCTGGCCAAAAGGGCTGCAGCAGGGAAGGTCACCAAAGTGAAAGCTCAGGTATGGGAGGAGTTTGGAGAGGCCATGAAGAATTATTATTGGACGGCTTCAAAGCTGTTCTGGCAAACCATTCAGCACCTTAGGAGGGGACAGCAGGACGGCGCCCAAGCTATTCTCAGCAAGGGTGGGGAAACACTCTCCAGTACTGGGGAGATCGTTGAGAGGTGGAAGGAACACTTTGAGTAATTTGCCCTCCATGCAGGAGGCAATGCTGGATAGTTCCGGCGAGATCGGATCTATTGCTGTAGCTGAGGTTGCTACAATATATATATTGCTATAATATAGTCTGAAAGTTTACAAAAAAGTGTTTTAAAACTAAAACTTGAAGCAAATACAGCCCCTTTTTCACCATTCCTCTACATCCATGCCCCCAAAGTGTAACTATGACCAAATCAATAGAAGCATTTAAATGCAAGCTTTAAATGCATTAAGCATTAATGTATTAAACCTTATCAACAATCACATATTGAAAGATACACACCCCTACTTCCATTTTTTTGCTGTGCAAACTGCAAAAGACTCACCCAGGCACTGAATCCCGTCCAAGGCAACCTGAGTCGCGTTCTCAGCAGAATAAAGGATTATCCCAGCACAGTCCTACAACAAAAATCAATACAGCTACTACAATGCTGTTGAAAGGCTGCATGCTTCAATTCAAAGAAGGGAAAATGATTTTAACAAACTCACCAAGGCACTGAAGTGGCCTTTGTCACACGCACGGGCCACATTATACACGTACTGCCGACACGAAGTAAGTCGGGTGTACATGTCCGCCATCTTTCCTTGCATCAGCTAGCCAATTTTATTTTAATCAAAACAGAAGACATGCATTACTATCAAAGTCTGTAATCCAAAACCAGTGTGATCAAAACACGTTCTGCCTGCTCCAATACACTAGATTTAACTCCATTACTTTCAAAGCCCTTCATAAGTTGAATCAAGTGTTAAAGCCAGGAAACCATTGTGCAGTTCAGTGATCCCAAAGCACTTGGAAAGAAGAAGAAGAAGAAAAAAAACAAAACAGACTAAGCACTTTCACCTATACTGAGTGTATAAGCATACAGCTTTCTTTCCTTAAATTGAGTTGTTTGCACTGAAACTGCACCTTTCTTACAATAGTGTTCAATTTCTATGGGTTACATAGTTAAAGCAAGATGTTAATAATAAAAACGTTTTTCTTTTTGAGGTTAAGGGATGATTCATCACCTGCTGTATATTGTAGACCTTCGTACAAGAGTACTGCACTTGGGTCAACAATTAACATTACAGATCAGTCAGTACAGGATTTTGCAGAACTTTTTTTGTGATTATTGCAGCCAAAAATTGACACATTTTTTTGTTTTTTTGTTGCTTTTTTTTTTGCAGAAAACTAGTGGAATTGTCAAAATTGCAACTGCACAAAATTGTTTTGCACGGTCTTTCGCAGTGATGTTTGTTGGTCAATGAGACCTTTTAGCTGTACTCATGTTCGACGCACGTGAATCGAAGAGGGATTTGGCTGAATGGGTGTTGTGATGTCACATGACGCATCTTGGCCCAAATTTGAGGAAAATCAGCACTAATTTTGAAAAAGTGCAAGCTCCTCTGAATATTATGGAGTGTACTTCATTTCTATTAATGTCTGCGATCACAAAATCCTGGAGGGACTGAGATTTTAATATCAGATCGATTGATTTTTTTTTTTTTTTAACTTAAATTATTTAAAAAACAAAAACAAAACATTAACCAGAAATTGTTACAAGAACCAACCTGGAAGTGGCCAATCTTCTGCCCAAATGCTTCACGGACATGCAGATAAGGAATAGCGTGGTCGAGCACAGCTTGCATAATGCTGCAAGATGAAAATAAAATGTTTCAACAACCTATTCAACAAAACAGGAAGTCTATTTTAATAAAAATTAGTCAATGGGTTTAAATTACCCAATAGGCCCAGCCGAGAGCACAAGCCTCTCCAGGTCAAGTCCACTCATCAGTACGTACACTCCTTTATTCAACGGTCCCAGCATGTTCTTCTCTAAAATTTGCAATGATCTTTAAAATAATGCGGAAAACCCCAACAGAAACAATTTGACTTTGCTTCCTTTATTTCTACACTGGCCCGCACAAACACAGACCTGGAACCTTGCAGTCTTCAAAGACGAGCTCACACGTGTTGGAGCCTCTCATTCCCAACTTATCCAGCTTCTGTGCAGTACTGAAACCAGGCATTCCCTTTAAGGAACAAAAAATGAATTAAATCAACACTGTTGTTGGTAGGGTTGCATGGTATACTGGTACTAGTATAGTATTGAGATACTAAAGATTCAAAATACAGCTGTATTTTTAAACAGCAGTATGATAAGTAATGTTCAATGTGTGGCTAAAACAAAACATCTCACAAAGGTTAGTGACACTTAATTTAACCTAAATTCTTCACTCTAATCTTTAAAGCTTTTCTGTTTGCTGTGTGTAAATACTAAAATTAGCAGAGTTTGCTAGTAAGCGAGCTCCTAATTTTGTGATTTTTTTTTTTAGAATTAGTTTCCCAATTCAGTTATTTATTCATAATGATGTGCCCATTATTAATACTCTGAGTACAATTAACATTTGCATGATTTCATTAATCTAAGGAACAATGGATGAAATATGTGGCACATTGAATTAGTTGCTTGCCAATTGTATGACTGTTCTTGAGTTTTCCCAATATCCAGTTATTCATTCTCATTAATAACGTATTAAGAGGAAAATTCAGTTTGCCTGTTTTAAATTCTATCTGTGTATTTCTGTTAATTTGGTTCATTTTGTAGATTTTGTAGAATTATGAATTAACACAATATTGCGTGGTATCATGATACTACTTGGTATCATGATACTTCAGCTGGTATAGTATGGTAAGATATGTTGCTAGTGACTTAGTGGGTGTTGTTATTTTTATTGTTTTTTTTACAGGATCCAGCTGTGATTCGGCTGGAGGTTTTGCTTGTATCTTTCTCATTTGTAAGTCGCTTCGGATAAAAGCGTCTGCTAAGTGAATAAATGTAAATGTAAATGTAGGCAGAATAAGTTCAAAGTGACATGTACATCTCAAACCTTTTCTACAATAAAAGCGGAGATTCCACGTGCAACTGCATTTACGTCGGTTTTCGCGTACACAATGAGAACGTCCGCATCGGGTCCATTGGTAATCCAGAATTTAGTACCGTTCAACACATAGTGGTCACCTTAAAGAGCACAGCAGATCAAAGCAAAAGGGAAGGGAAACATAACTCTTATGTTATGAGCCATATAAACTCATAAGCCTTCCATGCGTACAAATGCAAAAGAGGTTTGTTTCAGAACTACACTGATGACACGTTTCTGAAATATTGTGGGGGAAATAATTATTGGACACGCCAAAAAATTTTCCAGTAAATATATTTCCAATGAGGTTATTCACATGATGGTTTCAACAGACTTTGGTATTAACTCATGAAATCCACACATTAAAGTCCATAAACGAAGTTATATGTGTGTAATAAAGCGGAATGACACAGGAAAAAAAGTACTGAACATGCTAACTGACATTTATTTAATACTTAGTGAAGAAGCCTTTGTTTGTAATGACAGCTTCTAGACGCTTCCTATTCACGTGTGATTTTGGCCAATTCTTTTAATCATATTGTCTTTAAATTTTGTTCAATTGGATTCAAGTCAGGTGACTGACTGGGCCATTCTAACCCTTTAATATTTTTTCTCTGAAACCAATTGAGACTTTCCTTTGCTGTATGTTTTGGATGGTTGTCCTGCTTGAAGGTCCACCCAAGTCTCATCTACATCCTCTTGGTGGATGGCAGCAGATTCTTCTCAAAAATCTCCATTCATCATTCCTTCAATTGTATGAAGTCTGCCAGTACCATCCGATGAAAAACAGTCCCACACCATGATACTTCCACCTCCGAACTTCATTGTTGGTATAGTGTTTTTAGGGTGATGTGCAGTGCCATTTCTTCTCCAAACATGGTGTGTAGTATGACAGCCAAAAAGTAAAATTTTAGTCTCGTCTGACCAGACTACACTCTCCTTGTATTTCATAGACTTGTTCTAATGAGTCGTAGCAAACTTTAAACGAGCTTCGACATGCCTTTTCATTAGTAATGGAGTCTTGCAGGGTGAGCGTGAGCACCTGCTGCCTCCAAGTGTTTCTGGAGCTCTTTCTGAGTGGTCCTTGGCTCTTGGGCTACTCTTCTGACTTTTCTTCTGACTCTCTGGTCAGAAATCTTGTGAGGAGCCCCTGTGCGAAGCCAGTTGATGACATTGTGATGTTGCTTCCATTTGCAGATAATGGCCCCAATGGTGCTTACTGGAGGATTCATAAGTTTTGAAATACGTCTGTATCCGATTCCATCAATATGTTTCACAACAATAAGGTTGCGAAGGTCTTGGGAGAGCTCTATGCTTTTACCAATCATGAGATGTTTCTTGGGTGACACCTTGGTAATGAAAAGCCTTTTTATAGACCATCAATTTACTAACTCAGCTGATATAAATTTGAACAGATCGGACATATAATTACTTACTAATTTCAGCTGGTTCCTTGCCGTACGTTGCCTTTGAGAACTGCTTTTTCTTAGTGTGTCCAATACTTTTTTTCCTGTGTCATTCCACTTTACGACACAGAACTTTATTTATGGACTTTAATGTTGTGAATTATTTATGTTTGCGGATTTCTTGAGTTAATACCGATGTCTGGTGAAAATTTCATGTGAATAGCCTCATTGAAAATATATTTACTGAAAAAAACATTGACGTGTTCAATACTTATTTCCCCTCACTGTATACCATATCTAAGGGCAGACTATATGTGCCATGAGTGCAGGTAATCTTTAATATTTAATCTCCAGCCATATGACCATAAAGTGTGCCATAAAATAATATAATAGAATAACCAGAGTCTAAATCAGATTACCAAAATGTATTACAAAACATTTTGGCCGGAGAAAATCAGAAGCAAAAGGCCACAGCTCACCCTCTTTTCTTGCTGTCATTTTCATGGATACTACATCAGAGCCAGAGTTGGACTCACTCATGGCCAGGGCTCCTACATGTTCTCCTGTAATTAACTGGAAAATACATCATCATGTCCTTATCTGACTCTCAATAGCAAGGTACCATTTTAATAAAGAGAATTAATTTTATTAAAGCAGCAGCTGGGGTGGTTACATTAATAAGGGATATGGTTGTCATTCAAGGTCAAGCTAGCAAGTAATCCAAGAAAAGCAACTAATTTGCTGTGATCTTCTCATTGTTTCTGAACATTATGTCAGCTCCAGAATATTGCCACCCTTGGTAAAAAAAATTGGGTCAAACTAAACAAGGGTATTTGGCCTCTGTGTAACCTCATATTTATACCCCAGTAACACAAGACATCATGGATGAACACTTAAGAGCTTCTAAACACTCAAGTGAACTTAAAGTAAAACATAAAGGGAACTTATATGGAAATTAAACTGTATTGAAATGGGAACATGCTTGGGTTACATTTTGGTCATAAGAATGTCTTTTTGGAGTGCCAATAATTGTCACATAATTGAGTTTTTTTTTTTTGATAAGCACCATTTTAAAATATTCTTACAATAAATGTAACTTGAATAAAGCTAAAAATGTATCTTATATTTTCAGTGCGAGATAAAGTTAATTAACCTTTTTTTTTAACTCATCATTAATCATTACAACAATTCTGGAGCCGACTGTAATTAAACTGATCCAGACTGAATAATACACTTGATGCAGTGAAATTTATGTAAAACAGATGCCTGGAAGCAAGTGATGAAGGGGTAAATGTGAGAAGGAGAACAGAAAAGAGGGAGAGAGAGAGAGAGAGAGAGAGAGAGAGAGAGAGAGATGGATAGGAAAGAAGATCTCTATTTGTGGGACTGTATGCAAGATTTAACCTCCTACCTTCGAGAGGTACTTCTCTTTCTGTTTATGGTTGCCATGGCGCACAAGCTGATTGACACAGAGGTTGGAATGTGCGCCGTAGCTGAGGCCAACTGCTCCTGACACCCGTGATATCTCCTCCATCACTATTACATGATCAAGATAGCCTAATCCTGTGCCACCATACTCCACTGCGATCAGAAAACATGGCTGAAGATGACGTTTCTTTGATGACTAAATTTAGAGGCTACTTCTATTTTTGTCAGATACACTCAGGTGGTTGACCAAAAAGATATTTATATTTTATATACATACATACATACGTACGTACGTACGTACGTATATATATATATGTATATATGTATATATATATATATATATATATATATATATATATATATACACATACATACATATATATATATATATATATATATATATATATATATATATATATATATATATATATATATATATATATATATATATATACACACATACATATACACACATACATATACATACATACATATACATATATATATATATATATATATATATATACACACACACACACACACACACACATACGTACATATATAAGCAATAATAATAAAAAATAAAAAAAGTTCTTGCCTGGAGCTGTGATCCCAAGCAATCCAAGTTCACCTGCCTCTTTCCAAAACTCCTTGAACAAAAATAAACACATAGGATATTTCTACATGTAAAACCCATTGTTTGATGATAAATGCTTAGAACTGTGGTTTCATGACATTTAACTGGGATTTGTGTTGGGACTTACTCTCATGCGTGGAAACTCATTTGCCTTGTCTATTTCGTCAGCATAGGGCGCAAGCTTTTCCTGACAGAACCGCTGAACCGTCTGTCTGAGCTGATGTAAAACATGAGTTCAGTCATGAGGTTTGTGCAGCAGCAATCACACAGCTCAAAAGTAACCATCAAAAACACAAATTCTGACCTTAAATAGCCTATACATGGTGGCAGGCAGCAGTAAGAACCCTTCACATGGTCAAATTACAATCATTTTGTTCTACATGTAAGGGATAACCCACAGCTAGGTGTGTGTTACACAATTTAATGCATAATGTAGAGGCAAAAAAGCCACCCTAGTTGCCTCCGCGAAGTGCATTAAAATCGTGTAAGGCACAACTAGCCGTGGATTAACTCAGCACTGACAAGATAAAACGGTCATTGATGCTTGCAGTGCAAAGTCCGACTGAAAGGATAAAAATAACGGTAGTTATTTTATATAGCCTACGGGTCGTTAGATCTGGAATTCTGCCCACTCTAAATCATACACAGAGATAAAGTAGTATGATAAGATTACATTTATTTGAATGAATTATAATAAATAGTTTTTAGAGAGAGAGATTGTGCGTGTGTGAATTACCTGCATCTGTGCCGAGTCTCTACTAATAATGAAGCTGTGGGTTTAACTACTGCATGCAACTGCAGCTGTATGTTACTATGGTTACAACTGTTTATAGGCAGCTCATTAATTTGTAACAATTATTAAACTGACTTGAACTACCGTTTTTTTACATTTTAAAACCTACTGACACCCAAAAATCAGAAGGCAGAAAAATCACATTTAAAGCTTCCATTCCAATACCATAGAAAGACACAGCACATACCTCTACATCTACTATTTAACCTACTCATTGTGTGTGTGTGTGTGGGGGGGGGCATTACTGCCATGTTTACAGTGAGGAATGAGTTCTCACTTCGATTATTAGCATCACACAGTTCAGCCACGGTCTCATCACCTGAGGTCACTTTAATTACAATTAAGCACAAGCCTCATCTTCAGCTCTTCGTTCAACTGATCTATATCGATTTCTCTCAGTTTCATTGTTTTAACATGCGTTATTAGGGCATTTAAACAACTTAAACATAAAAAATTTGTCCACTCTCACCTGTACAGAGTGTATAAGCATTTTTCATCTGCTTTGATTACAATGTGCAGGAGTGGTATCTGATTACAAACCAAACTGATTAAGCTTATCTGTTTTGCTGTATTTAACTGTCCAAAAACCATCAAACTGAGAGGAAATCATACTCCACTTTACATTCAGCTATACATCTTTAAGGCAGACTTGATAGAATTTACTGAAGCGTTTGTTAAACTGGTTACCAGTCCATACAGAATTTCACGCATTTCTTTTGTGATTGTTGCGCCCAAAAATGCTCGATTTTGTTGCGTTTTTTCCCAAAAAAACATTTGCAATGCTGCGTTTTTTGTGCTTTTTTTGTGTTGGCAAATTGAAATTGCAAAAAATTATTTTGCACTTGTTTTATCTTTCGCAGTGATGTTTGTTGGTAAATCAGACATTTTAGCTGTACTTATGTTCGACGCGTGAATCGAAGAGGGCTTTGGGTGAATGCATGTTGTATTGCCAAAATTGAGGGAAGATCAGCGGTAATTTTGAAAAACTGCAAGCTTCTCTGAATATTGCGGAGTTTGCTCGATTTTGCGTTCATTTCTGCAATCGCAAAATCCTGGAGGGACTGCATTACCCGATCTTCGCAGCCAGAAAGTAACCTAATAAAAAACAAAATCTGACAGGTTTTTACAGTCTGTCTCACATTCACTATATGGCCAAAAGACTGTGGATACCTGACCATCACACTCATATGTGGGACCCCAAACTCTTGCCACAAAGTTGGAAGCACACAATTGCATAGGATGTATTTGTATGCCATAACATTACAATTTCCCTTCACTGGAACTAATTTCCATTACTGAACACATTTAGGATGAACTGGAACGCCGCACCTCAGGCCTCCTTGCTCGATCTCACTAATGCTTTCGTGGCTGAAATCCCCACAGAGACGCTCCAAAATCTAATGGAAAGCCTTCCCAGAGATGTGGAGGTTATTCTAACAGTAAAAGAGGAGACTAAATATGGAATGGGATGTACATATGGGCATGATGTTTGGGTGTTCACAAACATTTGGCCATATATTATACATAAACCCGACATATGTCATGGCCTTTACACGCAAGTATTAAAACCTAGCAGAGTTTCAAAAACTACTGTACAAGCACTTAATTCAAAGATAGAAGCAAATATCTAGTGTTAATTACGTTATTATAGATGCATTTTCATTATGCAGCCAGTTTACTCCAATGGGTCTGAAGGTTTAAAGTTATTTCAGCCAATCAGAAACGGTGTTCCGACCACGCCCCCTGTGGGGGAAATGGCGAATCTGTAGAAACTTGACACTCCCACCACAGGGGGCGTACTACTTAGTATGGTCGTGTGCATGTTTAGACATAGACTATCGTGTTTAAAGCACCGATGATGATAATTGACATAACCAGAAGTACATGTAGTAAACTATTCGTGTTTCCATGGCTGTATTCCTTCGACACACTACATTAACGAGTATTGTACAAGGTCAGGAGTGACGTCTCATGTCGACCCTAGCTAAAGCTAAGCTACCAGGTCACTGCTAAACTAGTAGTGTTTATTGGAAAGATGGCATGGTGGTTACTAGCATACTTTCCAACAAGGGGAAAAATAACATTAGTACCAAGCCGGATATGAAGCAATGAATTGACACTGAGTGGTGAACCCTTTAAAGACTGTTATGTCTGTTTGTTTTTATTAATACTGAAAGACAAGTGCAGTCTCGAACTACACGCATTTTCTGTGCAGACTTGTAGAGATGTTGCACAGTTAGCTAGCTAGCGAACTTCCATTAAACTCATCAATATAATGACTGCTTCTCAGTAAATAAAACTCCGACATCATTCTGTTTAATGCACCTGAATCTGCTCATCTGTAAGTCCGTTTACGACGTCGTCCAGGGGAACAGCACCGGCACATCCCCGCCGCGACACACTAACACCGCCCAACCTCTGTGCGAGCCGCAACACTCCTCTGGCTGCAAACATTTTAATGCCAAAAACCGCAATGTTAATAAGATTTTTTTTTTTTTTCAAAAATAAAGTGTCGGTACAAACACACCGACGACTTATTTAACTGCACACGGAGAGGTCACTTCTTCTTCGGTTATAATGTGAACACTTGACACTTCACTGCCATCTACTGGACAGGAGCGATTAATTCAGCACAGGGATTGTTTCGCGAAGTTCCAAATGTGGACCTGTACTCCAGCCTCGTTTATGTAAACTAGGGACCTGGACTGGTCACGTGGGTGTTGATTTGAGGTGAAATCAAAATGAAACTGATTTGAAATTGAACCCTTGAAATATGCCTTGCCGCCCCAGCTTTGACATTCACAGACATAATCCAGTAAATCCACATAAGGAACTATGAAGTAAAGAAGTACTGCATATCTGCTTAGCCATACAGTATTTAACTCTAGTCCCCTTTCTGCCACATGACTAAAAGCCTGGACGCAAATAATACGCCCATGGGTTGACACCTTTATTGTTGGTAGTAGTAGTAATAGTAGTGTTGTTACTGTTGGTAGTAATAGCAGTGTTGTTGTTGGTAGTAGAACTAGTAATAATAGTGTTGTTGTTATTGTTGGTAATAGTGTTGTTATTGTTGATAGTAGTAGTAATATATGTGTTGTTGTTGAGGGTAGTATTAGTAATTGTAGTGTTGTAGTTGGTAGTAGAAGTAGTAATAGTAGTGTTATTGTTGGTAGTGGTAGTAATAGTAGTGTTGTTATTGGTAGTAGAAGTAGTAATAGTAGTCTTATTGTTGGTATTAGTAGTGTTGTTTTTATTGTTGATAGTAGTAGTATTAGTAATAGTAGTGTTATTGTTGGTAGTAGTAGTAATAGTAGTGTTGTTGGTAGTAGTAGTAGTAATAGTAGTGTTGTTATTGTTGGTAGTAATAGTAGTGTTGTTGTTGGTAGTAGAAGTAGTAATAGTAGTGTTGTTATTGTTGATAATAGTAGTAATAGTAGTGTTGTTGTTGGTGGTAGTATTAGTAATTGTAGTGTTGTAGTTGGTAGTAGAAGTAGTAATAGTAGTGTTATTGTTGGTAGTGGTAGTAATAGTAGTGTTGTTGTTGGTAGTAGTAGTTATTATTGTTGACAGTAGTAGTATTAATAGTGTTGTTGTTATTGTTGGTAGAAGTAGTAGTTGTTATTGTTGACAGTAGTAGTATTAGTAATAGTAGTATTGTTGTTGGTAGTAGTAGTAATAGTAGTGTTGTTGGTAGTAGTAGTAGCAATAGTAGTGTTACTGTTGGTAGTAGTAGTAATAGTAGTGTTGTTACTGTTGGTAGTAATAGTAGTGTTATTGTTGGTAGTAGAAGTAGTAATAGTAGTGTTGTTGTTATTGTTGGTAGTAGTGTTGTTATTGTTGATAGTAGTAGTAATAGTAGTGTTGTTGGTGGTAGTATTAGTAATAGTAGTGTTGTTGGTAGTAGTAGTTATTGTTGATAGTAGTAATAATAGTAGTGTTGTTATTGTTTATAATAGTAGTGATAATAATGTTGTTGGTAGTGGTAGTAATAGTAGTGTTATTGTTGGTAGTAGTAGTTATTATTGTTGACAGTAGTAGTAATACTAGTGTTGTTGTTATTGTTGGTATAAGTAGTAGTTGTTATTGTTGACAGTAGTAGTATTAGTAATAGTAGTGTTGTTGTTGGTAGTAGTAGTAATAGTAGTGTTGTTGGTAGTAGTAGTAGCAATAGTAGTGTTATTGTTGGTAGTAGTAGTAATCGTAGTATTGTTACTGTTGGTAGTAATAGTAGTGTTATTGTTGGTAGTAGAAGTAGTAATAGTGTTGTTGTTGGTGGTAGTATTAGTAATAGTAGTGTTGTTGGTAATAGTAGTAATAGTAGTGTTGTTGGTAGTAGTTATTGTTGATAGTAGTAATAATAGTAGTGTTGTTATTGTTGGTAGTAATAGTAGTGTTGTTATTGTTTATAGTAGTAGTGATAATAGTGTTATTGGTAGTAGAAGTAGTAATAGTAGTGTTGTTATTGTTGGTAGTAATAATAGTAGTGTTGTTGTTGGTATAGTAGTATGAGTAATAGTAGTGTTGTTGTCGGTAGTAGAAGTAGTAATAGTAGTGTTGTTGTTGGTAGTAGAAGTAGTAATAGTAGTGTTGTTATTGTTGGTAGTAGGAGTAGTTATAGTAGTGTTGTTATTGTTGGTAGTAGGAGTAGTAATAGTAGTGTTGTTGGTAGTGTTGTTGGTAGTAGAAGTAGTAATAGTACTGTTGTAGGTAGTAGAAGTAATAATAGTACTGTTGTAGGTAGTAGAAGTAATAATAGTAGTGTTGTTGGTAGTGTTGTTGGTAGTAGAAGTAGTAATAGTAGTGTTATTGTTGGTAGAAGTAGTAGTTGTTATTGTTGACAGTAGTAGTAACAGTAGTGTTATTGTTGGTAGAAGTAGTAATGGTAGTGTTATTGTTGGTAGAAGTAGTAATAGTAGTGTTATTGTTGGTAGAAGTAGTAATAGTAGTGTTATTGTTGGTAGAAGTAGTAATAGTAGTGTTATTGTTGGTAGAAGTAGTAATAGCAGAGTTATTGTTGGTAGAAGTAGTAGTTGTTATTGTTGGTAGTAGAAGTAGTAATAGTAGTGTTATTGTTGGTAGAAGTAGTAGTTGTTATTGCTGACAGTAGTAGTCATAGTAGTGTTGTTATTGCTGGTAGTAGTAGTGGTGGGGGTGTGATTGCTGGTGGTGGCTCACTGGTAGAGGGAAACCTCAGTAAGTGAGATTCAATAGGCTAAGCGCGCAGGTGCTAACGAGGAAATGAGTGAAACAAACGCAGAATCAGGAAGCAGAAGAACAGAGAGATTGAAACGCGGAAGATCCCGTTTGGCCAAGTGAACCGCGCTGAGGTTAAGAGTGTCACAGGGCTTCCCCACCGCTACTGCACTGAGCATCCTGGCAAACGTGACCAACTGGACTACAACTCAAGACTCTGTACTGTCACTGTGACGGACTTGACTTTAAAATCCGATGATTGATGTGTGGAAAACTGAATACCGATCGATCCATCGCGGTGTAAAAGTGCAGCACCATCTCGGATCAAGGGACGAAGATTTTCCTCTTTTTAAAAAACAGTCCATTATCGATGCCAAAAGAGAGGCGGAGGTCTCTGAAGGAGGCGTTGACCTGTAGCTCCTGTAGCTCCTCTCCTCTCAGCAGTGGGAAAGAGCGCCAGGGCCACTGCTCGTCCTCGCAGGTCTGTGATGAGTGGCTGCCGATGGCGAGCGCGCGCCCGGTGCCGCAGCTGACCTTGACGGCAGAGGAAGGCAGCGGCGCGCGGGAGCTCGTGTACGAGGAGGCGGAGGCGCTGAACGGAGGCGCACCGCTCCGCCGCAAACTCTCCACCTCGTCCGTGTCGTCCACCGGCTCGTCCGTGGGGTTAGAGGAGTCCGAAGACGACATACTGAGCGACAACGAAACGAAGAGCAAAGGCATTGTTACTTTGGAGCATTTGGGAGACGGGGGAGAGGTGGGTTACCACGAGTCGTGTTGTGTGACTGTACATTCACGTGAAACTGAAGGTTTTCAGCCATCCGGGTATTTTGAATCTCTAGTAGTACTTGTAGGTCAAAGAGATTGGACTTGCAGGGTAATGTTTAAAAGTGGCTTCGTTGTGAAAAAAGTTGAGCAGTCAGGTTTCTCTCTAGACAAGTTTCCTGCACTTATTGTACACACAGATATTTAGTCTGTGAATAAAAATAGATTGTTTTGTCAGTGAAAAGGCTACAGTTTGGTTTTCTTTAATATGCTTCAGCAATTCAAAGACAGCTATGATTAAATAATAATAATATTAATAAGCATACATGATCAAACTACACTTTCAGAAGTTCATTAACTGTAATTTTCTTTGTTGTTGTGGTTTCATCAAGGATACATCTTTTTTACTGTACATTTAGTATGCATGTTTTACCTGGAAACTTGCATATACTATATCTTTTTAAAAAATAACTTAAGGTACATAATTGGACCATAATTACAAAATTGGGGGGAAAAATTCTAAAAGTAATGTTTTAAAAGGTACATACTTCAATTAAGTACCGCTAATGTATCTTTTTCACTAAAAGCTAATTAAAGGTGCACCACATAGAAGAAGATGCACAATATGTGTAATAATGGCACAACCCCAGCACTAAAAGTAAAAATTCAGTACCTTTATTTATCATAAATATATGATCAAGTTTTTTTGGAACAAGAAGCCAAATTCATGAAGCTAATAGCACTTTAACGAATGCCTTATATCTGCAATCTGCAAGGACAAAGTTGTAACCCGCAAAAGTGTGAAAACAGATAAGGGCATAGCCTATAAGTTTGAAGCCAATAGAAACATATTTAAATCTTTTCACCATGACTGTATGTTAAAACATACAACTATGGTTGAATATTTATCAGATTATGATCGCATTCTGGCCTTTCTAATAAACATTTTTTTACTTGTTTGTAACATATTTAGTAATATATTGCATAGAGGTATAGGAGCTGCATCACAAAAGCTAAAACTAAACACAATACAAGCTTTCTAGTACAAAACCTAGGTGGTCTGTGGTGCCCTATTTCGAATTTTAGAATAACATTTAATATATCCTCTGGAAATACCAAAGTAATATTTCATCTGAAGTGTGTGTTCCATTATCTGCCAAGCGTTGACCGTCGTTTTGGATAAATGTGCTGTTCTCAGAATCCCGTTGGTCGATCACGTCCATAGAAGGCATTAGCATTCAAAGAACTTTAAACACATGCAGAGTCTCAAAGTCTGGAAGGCATGTCTGCACAATGTCCAGCCTGATGCTTCGGAGGACTTCGAAGTTCATCACCTTCGGCTCGATGAGCTTATTTGTCAGTTCTTTCATTGTATGAAAGAGATAAACCCGCAGTGTTTCTTTACCAAGGGCATTCAGGTAGTTTGTTCTCAAATATCTTGAGGAATCTAGCAGTACACGCAAGCTGTGTAAGGAACCCCTGATCTTATCTTGGCATATTTGAAGAAAACAAACCTTTAGTACTGTGACATTTAAAGCCGAAGCCACATCATGCCGCAAATGTTTTCACTACCTCTTTAAAAAGGAACAACTTCAGGCCTGTTGAAATGCCACTCAGCTGATCATCACAGTGATTAGAATAAATGTGCTTCATATATTCCACACTTGGCTAAACAAAGAGTTCTTTATTTAGCTTGTTCTTGTTGTAGTGCACAGTTATACAGTAACGCAGAGTGAACGATTACTCTCGCATCAGGTTTTTTTTTTTTTTTCCATCTCAGAGCACGTCCATCCGGTTAATGAAAACAAAACGTCAGCCTCTCAGTTATTTTCAGTACAGTGACTATGTGTTGTCCACTGCAGTGGGTTAACATGTCAAACCAGAGTGTGATTTACTCACTGCCTGTGTGTGAGGTGGCATTTAGGGCAAACCCAGTGAGTTTACAGAGTGGCATGATCTTCTTAGGCCTCGTCTATGCATACACACACTGTACAAGACATGCAGACAAATATATATTTACTTTGAAACTTAGTTTGCTGCACAAAATCTCCTGAGAATTTTTAGGAAAGGTATTTCCTGGTGAGCACATGATGCAATATTTGCGGCAGACAAAGGTTTTTTTTGTTTTAATACAAGCATGGCAGACACTTGGCTTCCCCGCCCAGGATTTATAAGAGTTTAAGAGCTGACTTGGTCATGTTTGCATATAATATCCAATATGACCGTACAATTCAATATTTGACTTATGGGTGTGTTACAGATCTGTGCATTTACTGTTGTACATGGTCCAGCTTTTATGTTGTGCCAAAGCTTGATTGTTCTTATTGCTTATTGGTACATATGGGAGTTCTCCACTGATTCTGTACAAATTCTCATACAACTCCTGTCATGGAAAGTAGATATCATTCGAACAAATGGCTTACCTGATCATGTTTTGCCTTCAGTGTTCCATATACCAAGAGTCCTGAGGTTAATGTTGCACACCCATGTATGTCGCCTTTATGAAGATGTGTAAGACGTTCGTAGCTACATGGGCAGCTATTTAGAAGCAATCATTTACAAGTCTTTCATAATAAGAGCAAATTTTGTGCTCAGCATTTCAGCTGTGACCTTTTAATATAAACACTTGTGTGTCAGAATACTAGTTTTGTGTCTCTACTCTATGTGGGGGAGTGTGTAGGAGTATGCACATGTTAGTGGAGGAAAATGGCATTTGAATTCAGGAAGGTTAATAGTTTCTAAATGTCGTCTGCAGTACGTTTCATATGTACTGTAAAGATTAAAACACGACAGGACATGTTGTTATAGGAACATAATTAAAACATGAACATTAAACATAATTTTCCAATGACAGCATGTGAGAAAATATTTAATTCCTCTTGTATCACAGCAGCTTGTCAACATAAACAATATTTTATTTATTAAAGCATGACATCATTATGCCATGAACAGTCGTTCCCTCACCAGCCTATCTTTTTTCTTTCTCTTAAAGCTAATAAGACAAATCCAGCTTATCATGTGACCTAGAAACCAGAACAAGAGTTTTTTTTTTCCGATCCTGTACAAAGTAATAACAAGACCGTCCCAATACTGATACTGATACTTTGAGTCAAAAAGAGTCTGTAAAAAGAGGAAATTTCTACTTTGCAAACATGGATATCAAGAATTATATGTGAAAAACAATTCAAGACTTCTGCTGCGACTTACTGAAAAAAAACACCAACATTATATGTTCAGTTACGCAACAGTTCTGAAAAGGTCAGACTGAAAACGCAGGCTAACACACTCAGTTGAATTCATAAACAATAATTAAACTAAAATACAGTTCCAGGAACCATTTAAAATGTCACATTTTGACCTCATTATTAGCGAGTGTAAAATAATTCCACTACAGCTTTTTTTTTCCTTTCAGCTGTATCACTTATGATACATGTTCGCTCTCATTCAGGTCACATTTCGTTTGATTAACATAAATAAATAAATAAATACACAGTATCAATAATTTATTTCAAGGATACATTTTTAAAAGGAAATTGTAAGTATTGACACTAAGATTTAGTTTTAGATCTTAGATAGTACACACAGAGAGGCCTGTAAATAAAGGAAATAAAACTTCAGCCAAAAGACAGCTTGCTGATTAAAATGTGTGTATCTTTATACAATTTAGAGATGAGACTATTATGAAAGTTAGTAGATGTTAGATAATGGTCTTCTTTTTTTTTTACAGACTAAAAATATTTGAAATGTCATCACTGGATATTTTGTCTTAAGTAATTTTTCAGGTAGCATAAAAAGTATTACTTTTAACACGTGGATGCCTGCACTGGACCCTGTGCAGTGTTAATAACATGGTAAATATGAAATAATAACCCTATTATTTAGTATTAACTATTAAGTTTATTATTATTATTATTAATAATAATAATAATAATAACAATAATAAACTTAATTTTTTTAGAGCGCCTTTAAAAGCAGCTTCTCAAATGCTGTACACAAAATAAACAGTACACAGAAAAAGCAGTATCCAGTCATGTGATAAGTGGCACAAGTAGTTCATTTACATTTACATTTACATTTACATTTATTCACTTAGCAGACGCTTTTATCCAAAGCGACTTACAAATGAGAAAGATACAAGCAAAATTGTAGTTTATGTAGTTCAAATAATTACAACAGAACACTTTGTATATATTTGATTGATTTTGACTCAGTGCTCGTGCACGTTGGCTTTAAAATGGAAGAAGTGCTATGAAGTTCAATTGCATAATGTTTGCTTTAATTTGAGGGTATTTAGATCTTTGCAAATGGCTTCTGTGAAAAAGTATAAGATGGCTGTTTTATAGGCCTGGCCAGCATTTATGAGCATTTATTGGTGTCTAGGCAATCATTAATTCTAAAGGATTTATGACTACCTACTTAATAAAACAGTTTTATTTAATAATATGTTAATTTGTATAATTATTGATGGCCCTCTAAATTGAACAGTGACCAGACTGTGAAATGGAATTATTTCCATGCCAACTGTCATGCTGGCGTTGTTTACTGCAAAAATTATTTCTCTGTTGGCATTGGAAATTAGCAGGAACACAAACAACTGCGTGCTCAGCCGAGTTACCAAGTGATTCTGTGGCTCGAGAAGTCGAGTCATCTTCATAAATCACTGTCAATGCTGCACATGGCACATGTGCATACAAATACAAATACAAATGATAATCTATCATCTTGGAGGCTTCGATGTGAAATATTGCTATAGGATGACCAACAGTGAAATCTTCCTAATATTTACTTTCTTTGTCTTTATATTTTATATTTACATTCTATGTGTTATAGATTGGGCAGCAAACATTTGCAGGTTAATCCTAAACAAATTAGTGCTTGAGCCAGCTTCTCAAGATGTTTGACAATTCAATATTAGATCCAAGTGTGATTTTCCATGGATAAGGTGCATAGTTGCATACTGACTGAGATATATGTGTGTACTCATATAGACATACTTATAATGACCTTTTTTTTGTTTCTTTTTAACTTTACTCAGTACTGTAACGTAGAAATAAGGACCTTCATATCTACAAGAATTACATGCATTTATGGCACAGTACTGCTGAATTCATGAATCTGACTGTCAGAAGGTGTTGATTCATTTTCTACTGCAGCACAGCTTGGACTTGAATGTACTCATTCTAATAGTAACAAATGTGTCTGTGTAATTGCTGATAAGGTGAAACTTTCCAGTGTCTGATCTTATAACAGTCAGGAAGTTTTCCTTCAATGGAAAGTAAAAAGTAAAAGAGTGTAAAGGTAAAGAGAATAAGGATAGTGAAGAAACTACTGTCTATAGTTACTATAATATAAGTGTTAACCAGAAACTAACTTGATTCATGGCTGTTCCACAACATTAAATTTAACTATAAACAGATGACCCATCGTTCTTAAATTAATAAAAAATAAATAAATGAATAAAAAATAAAAAGTGTATTTGTTGGCAATTACTAAAAGTTTGGTAGTTACAGAATTACCAAGAAGCCAATTTGCTGTGGTATAACCCTTTGGTTCTGTTATTGGGAAAATAACCCACCAATATATATACAGTAGCAATCAAAATTATTCAACCTCCATTGCAAATCAGGTTTATTATCAAAATTTACAGACTTTCAGCTGTTTACGATGAACAAATCAAACAAAAGCAATTGAAATAGTTCAACACAACGAATGCTTCAAGTGGTTTCCCCAAATTCAACTGAAAATGACTGAAAATGACTTCTCCAGATTCAAACTTCTTTAACCCCCTGAAAAGAATCCCTCACAACAGCACAAATATGCAAAACAGTTGTTGTCTCAAGCACACCTGACGTACTAAACACAGAAGGTTTCCATGCCAGAACTCAAAGACGTACAACACTACTGACCCAAAAGGACAAGAAAAGTCAGCTCAAAATCATATAAATAAGCCACAGAAGTTTTGAGATTCTGTTCTGTGCAGCGATGAAACAATACTGGAACTTTTCGGCACGATGGGTCTGCAGTATACCTGGAGGAAGAAGAATGAAGAAAGAACACTCTGTCCACAGTCAAGCATAGTGGTGGCTCAGTGATGCTCTGGGGTTGCTTTGCATCCTCTGGCACTGGAAACCTGCAGCGTGTGGAAGGCAAAATGGATTCATTGAAGTATCAGGAAATCCGAGGAGAAAACGTCATGCCGTCTGTGAGGAAGCTGAAACTTTGGCATCATTGGACCTTCCAACAGGACAATGATCCCAAGCATACCTCAAACTCCACCAGTGCTTGGTTGTAGAAGTAGCCCTGGAAGATTCTACAGGGCCATCACAGTCACCTGACTTGAACCCCATATGAAATCTCTGGTGGGATTTGAAGGTGGTTGCAGCACGCAAACCCAAGAATATTGCTGAATTGGAGGCCATTGCTCATGAGGAATGGGCAAGGATTCCTCAGGAACGCTGCCAGAACCTATGCATCTCATTTGCAGCAGGTTATAACAGCAAACGGGTGCTCTACTAAATATGAAAGATGCTTGCCATGAAGGGGTTGAATAATTTTGAAACTGGAGAAATCATTATAAGTTGTATTTTCAGTTGAATTTGGGGAAACCACTTGAAGCATTCATTGTGTTGAACTATTTGAACTGCTTTTGTTTGATTTGTTCATTGCAAATAGCTGAAAGTCTGTAAATTTTGACATTAAACCTGATTTGCAATGGGGGTTGAATAATTTCGATTGCAACTGTATATATTTTGTATTTTCCCCCATTTTCTCCATCCCCAATTTGGGAACCTGCCAGTTCCTACCCACTAGCCAGCTCTATCCTCACATGATAGCGACCTTCTTCCACATACTGTACATGGCCTCATAGACACCTGTGATTGGCTAGTGTCACTGTGATTGACGGGAGAGAGAGTATTCTAACCTTCTCACCCAGAGACCATGGCCAATCCCTTGACTCTCGGATGGCATTGTCAGGATTCAAACTCATGACAATACAGGGTGTCACAGAAGTCTCCATACATACTGGTGGAGGAAATGAACACTTTGTAGCAAAATGTCTTATACATACTTAGTTATATTTATTTATTTATTTTTAAGAATGCCTTTGACAAAAGAAGACCGTATTATAATCATTCTCATGACTGGATCGGGAAGCTGTCGCAAGGTTGCGATGGACTTTAACAGGGAACATAGCAAACACATCAAACACAACACTGTTCCCAAACTTATTAACAAATAAAAAAAAAAAACTGGAAGTGTTGCAAACCAACCGAGAATTGGACGTTCACGAACTTCCACTGACGAAGGAAGTATGGAGACTTTTGAGACACCCTTTAGAATGAACGATTTTCTCTCACACCACTCAGAAACGACTGATTATTTTTGTATGTGGTTTATTCCTTACTTGATCGAATGTCAGTACAGCCTTGTTGTTTATATACAGGAGCTGTGGTGCCCTACTGTTGATGCTTTTTCCTCAAGGAACCGTTCACATCAAGCTGAATAGTGTTTTTCCATCTGGAAGATCAATATCGATATGTTCTCCAGGCCATGCTGTTCTGCTGATATATAATGCGATTGAGAAGTTATTCAGCTTTGAGTGGGCTTTGTGTTGCACAACTTACATATCCAGACAGGTTTGCTCTCTGCATCAAAACGTGGCTAGATATGAATGAGCTTTTTTTGACGTTACAACATAATTCCTCTCCAACTTTCTTTATGAGAGGAATAACCAAAACGGCTTTTCAGTAGTCAAGAACTTTCACAATTAACCAAGAAGTTAACAGTAGTGTTTGATGTGTCTCAGCAGGCTAAACCCTGGTGGACGTTGAAGACCGTTGTCCATTGGCATGTTGTAGCCTCACAGAGAAAGCGGTTGTCTTGGGTTCAGTTAGCTGGCCATAAAGGTATGACTGAACTGATTCATCCCAACATACATTCAGTGCTAAAGTATAAACAGTGAATTCTAGTGATCTAGTGTTTTTTATTAATGCAGGCAGCTTCAAAGCAGGAGAAGAGGGCACCATCCTGAAGAAGTACGCTGAGAATGAGAAGCTGTGTTTCGAGCGCTTAAGTGGAGATGTGCTAGAACGATTTGTACCAACCTACCGCGGGACGGTTGAGAGAGATGGAGAGCTCTTCCTGCAGATGAGTGACCTGCTGACCAATTTCAGTGGGCCAAACGTCATGGACTGCAAGATTGGAGTGAGGTTAGTAATTAAACAGAAAGCATTTGCTTGTGTTTCAGCACTGAAATGTAGATTTATGGACTACAAACCTATTTAGTGCACTGTAATGTCAAAGGATGTGCTGGATACAGGATATAGCTGTGCTAATTGCTTCTTTAAAGACAGCAGATGGTCTGTTATGCAATAAACAACAGATTAGAAATCCATGTGGTCATTAAATGTCATGTACAAAAAGAGCTGCTGTGGTTAAAAACAAGGTGATGCAAATGTTTACGTATCAGTGCATCGTGACTGTGTGTGGACTGCCAAATGCTAGTGTAGTGCTAACTGGCTTTTCTTTTAGTATACAGCAAGTTGTACATACTGTTTATCTATTTCAGACATAGAGGTTAGAATCCGCCTCCAAATGAATCTAAATTTAAACTATGTGCTCAAATCTGATGTAGATAAGTTGCTATGCTAGTTAAAAGGTGCTGGTGTGTGCTTTTTATTAAACTGGAGAGCAGTGTTCGCATTAGGGATGTAACTGAATATGAATGCGTTGTTCGTAATGAAGTTACTGTCTGGTCAGGTTCACAGACGTTTATATTAGGCTGTAGGCACGGTGGCTTAAGAGGCACACCTCTACCCTGTGTGGGCTGAGTTTGCACGTTCTCCACGTGCTTCAGGGGTTTCCTTCGGGTACTCGGTTACCTCCCCTAGTCCACAGACACGTGTTGTAGGCTGATTGGTGTTTCTAAATTGTCCGTAGTGTGTGAATGTATGTGTGAATGTGCCCTGCAATGGGTTGGCACCCCCCTTCCAACCTTGTGAGCTCCCTGTGATAGGCTCCAGGCTCCACCATGACCCTGTGTAGGATAAGCAGGTTGTAAAATGGATGGATGGAAAAAAAATAGTGGTATTAAAAAAAGTCCCACACACATCTCTAATTGAGGCCAGTTATGTATTCAAGTGATTTAGCTGAAGTTGAGGAACTATCAAAGCCAGAATTCACAGATCATGTTGACAGTGGTGTTTTTTTCTTCTTCTGGTGTTTCAGCAGGCATAGTGGTAGGGTTTATCTATCACAAAAAATGTCTTATTTAGGCTACACCGACTTCCGATTTCAATCCATATACAGATACAGTTAATGTATATTTTGAGCACTAAACACATACAGATAGTGTCTCCTAACACTCCTAATTTACACACATTTAAGTAAGGATCACATATAGAGAGAAGGAGATTTGCCATAAATGATTTTATTTCCAAGCAATTGATGATTAAGTAAAAAATTAATCATGATTTATTTATTTATTTATTTATTTGTATTTGTATGCATATAAAACTGTGTGAAATGAGTCACTGTGTGTGTGTGTGTGCGTGTGTGCATGTGTGCATGTGTGCGTGTGTGGTTAGCTTCAGCCTGTTTAAACACCTGTTTCAACTCTTAGGTCTGTTTCCTGTCGGAGCAGTTTGAGGAGAGCTAAAGCTCATGAAAAATGAAGCCACTCACAATTAACAACATGAATTTCCGGCACAGAGCACTTTCTTTGTCTCTGCAGGCATACACAAGCACACGTGGGGTGTCCCTTAGGGCTTCCTTCTCATACACTTTACACATGACCAAACACATACACACTCAGACATGTACTCGGAGGAGTCCCCTGCTGAATTCCTCTTTTCACACAGGAAGTCACAACGAGAATGAAACTGAAAATCGCACTAACAAAAAACAAGAACATGAAAACAGCATTGTTTAAACAACTCCAACATGCACTGCTTTAATCTGATACTGAAATGTTCGTATTGATGCCTATTAAAATGTATAATGTAGTATTGAGGTATTACCTTATTTAAGGAAATGAGAGGCCAGTGATTTCCTGTGAATTCCACCTTATTGCACTCAGTAGTTCTGTACATTAAATGGCGTGACAGTTGAATGTACTGCATGACACAGTAGAATTATAATAGAGTCATTCAATCACTTGCTATCACTGAAAATGCCCTGATAAAATGGATACTAAAATTCCTAGCTTCAGAGAGTTGATTTCAATCCAGCCGGACCTTTAAAACCAGGCATGAAAGGGTTTTTGTCTGCTGTAAAAGGGTTCATCAGCTTTCTCAGCAGGCATCATCAAGCTCTTCACAGCCCCTCTTTCATAGCGTGACTCAGGTTTCTTAATGTGTTCTCTCTTTTTCCATCAGAACATATCTGGAGGAAGAGCTGGTGCGAGCCAGGGAGAAGCCCAAGCTGCGCAGGGATTTGTATAACAAAATGCTGGAGGTGGACAGCGAGGCTCCCACAGCCGAAGAACACAAGCAGCAGGCTGTGACCAAGCTACGTTACATGCAGTGGAGGGAGACTATCAGCTCCACCAGCACTTTGGGCTTCCGCATTGAGGGCATCAAGGTACCTGCACATGCAAAAAAACAAACATTTGATGAGGGAGTGCACTTAGTATTAGTGGAAACAGGATACAGCATATGAATTATTCATTGTTATCTCAGGTACATGTACAGTAAATGTCAACATAAAGGTTATCCACAAATATTGACTTGCAGTAATTGCCCGTACCTCATCCAGCTCATATGAAGAAGGCCATAATTCTGTATTTACTGCATATAACACATACTGTGTATACAGTGGCCTGGGAAAACCCTTCACATGGTAAAATGTTCACATTTCCTACTGAAACTGACAACGTTTTTCTTTTGCTCGTGTCTCAACCATAGGTACAGTAGAATTTTCAAATACCCCTAAAAGTAAAAAAGGACAACTGCATTTAAAGATTCTGACCGAGGCACAGGAGCATAAAGGGACGTTTTGCCATAGATGTCTTTAGTCAGAGTGACAGTTTTTATCACCACGTTCGTTAAATTGTCTCCTTATCCCAAATCATCTTTGAAGGAAGGTACCCTAGATTAAAAAGTACATTACTACATCATTTAGGTGCTCAATATATTTATGTTTTCTTGAAGTTTGAAGTGTCAAAGTACTATAAGCAGAAATCCCCTATTTTGGCCAGAACCTATGTTTAATTTTTTGTTTGGATGTTTGCCAGAATTCACCCACAGCAGTATCCGATGAGTTTTCTCAGGATGTCATACATATATAGTTTGCTTTCTGATTCCTGATTATTTATGTATGTATGTATTTATTTATTTCATTAACAGAAAGCAGATGGAACCTGCCGCACAGACTTTAAGAAGACTCACTTAAGGGAAGAAGTCACACAGGTGTTCAAGGACTTTGTCAGCGGGAATGGAAAAATAATTGTGCGTAAAAAGAACCAGATCGACCGGTTTGGTTAGCTTTCACAGCCGTAGTGCAATTCTGACTAATATTCTCACTACTATTTAAGGAGAAAAGGTGTACTTAAAATATACAGCTAGTATTAAGACAGAATTATGATTACCCCAGATGTAACATTTTATCTTGGATTTGTTTGACTTGAGGTGAGGATTGATGAGGAAGATCTCCCATTATTTCATTTTTCGCTAAGGACTCACTGGCAGGACCAGACTTAGATTCCTAACACATATGGTTTTACTGTAGTTACTGAATAATGTATACAAGTTAGTGAATAAAAGGTTTTTATTAAGAAATTAATTAAATTATTTGGGTAAGGAGGGGGTTGGGGGAGAGGAGGGGAGGGGACAGTAGCTTAGTGGTTAGCATGTTTGCCTCGCACCACCAGAGGCTTGAATCCCGCCTTCGCCTTGTGTGCGCAGAGTTTGCATGTTCTCCCCGTGCTTCGGGTGTTTCTTCTGGTTTCCTCCCCCAGTACAAAGACATGGGTGGTAGGCTGATTGCTATTTCCAGATTGTCCGTAGGGTGTGTGATTGTGCCCTGCAATAGGTTGGCACCCCATCCAGGGTGTCCCTTGCCTTGTGCCCCAGGTTCCCTGGGACAGGCTCCAGGCTCCCTGTGACCCTGTGTAATATAAGCAGTATTGAAAATTGATGGATGGACTTTAAGCGGTTAAATTTAAATTAGAATAATGTAGAATTAAAAGTGTTGAACTGGAATGAATTATTTGTATGTTTTAAAAGGAGCTTAAAGGGAACTAGACGAGGAAACTAGGTAGGACCACAAACAATGCAATGAAATGGTGAAATGCAGGGCTGGACAAAATTAGAACAGCAGAAATTTACCATCACTCAAAGAAATATAACATTAAAAAATGGGTTGTATTTGTGTTTTTTCTATGCTACAATTACTGTATGGCCACAGACTAACCTTTGTATTTACCATATGGTGTAGTGTATAATGCTGTGTTTCTCCCTCCCATCTG
Organism: Ictalurus punctatus; assembly: GCF_001660625.3. Taxonomy (NCBI): domain Eukaryota; kingdom Metazoa; phylum Chordata; class Actinopteri; order Siluriformes; family Ictaluridae; genus Ictalurus; species Ictalurus punctatus. The sequence goes on along the minus strand of NC_030424.2, from coordinate 11,709,192 downwards.
TCTGTTACAGAGCTCCTACATTAGGAGGCTGGAGGATATCAAACAGACCCTGAAGGCTTCAGACTTCTTCATGAAACATGAGGTAAATTCCAGCACTTTCGTACTTATTTTTACTACGTTTTTTTTCCCTCTTTGTGCCTGTGTGTTGCTCGAACTCGTGGCAGACAGTATTTTCTTTCCTTCTTTTCAAATGACGCAATTGTAATTGAGTAGATTGCACTGTCAAGGGACACACACATCTTCAATTACATGTTCTGGAACATTTCATTTCCCAGGTCATTGGGAGTTCAATGCTGTTTATCCACGACCACACGGAGCGAGCTGAAATTTGGCTCATCGATTTTGGTAAGACCACGGCTCTCCCTGATGGACAGAGGCTGGATCACGATAAACCCTGGCATGAGGGCAACCGAGAAGATGGATACTTATGGGGCCTTGACAACCTGTTGCACACCCTCAACTCACTGCCAGCACAGTGCTCGTAATGAACTTAAACACGGACCCTTTTACATCGTGCCATGGGGAAATATGTGATAATCCTTTCATTTGCAGTATAAAATCACTTCTGCTCTCGTGACGCTCTAGCTTCTGGGCTGTTTTTCACCCAGCATTTCTCTCATGAGTAACTGTCCAAGAGAGCATAATTTAATTCAGTGCCTCATGTTCCTAGCTAATAAACTTGGAGAATTTACAGAACACACTGACATCAATTAGTACCCCGTGTTTGTCAGCAGCCTCAATTTAAATAACCATACAACCATAGTGAAGACAGTTATTACGCTACTGCACTCTCAGTACACAATTTACCATGTACTATTACTGAAAGTTCATTACCAACAATTTATCAGAAAAAAAGAAGAAGCGAATTGCGTTACTAAATGCTTAGATATGAGCATTTATGATGCGTTTTATGATGATTAGTCAATGCTAATGTGTACAAGACAGATATATACTGTACTATTCCTAACAGAGGATAAGAAACACATTTAAGGCAGAGTCTATTATGTGTCCAGAGCATAAGCAAGAAATTATCACAAGACATCCACCCACACCTGGGGGTGGCTCACCAGATTTAGCTGCCACACTCACTTGCTTTCTCTTTAGCCTTATCTTAAGTGCTGTGATCATGCTTTGTTTCTCACTTCAAGGTGTTGGGGAATGACTCACTTGTTTGTGCTGTGCCTTTGCTTTTAGTGCAAACGAAGACTTGCCGATTCAGTGATTACTGGTGTAATGGCAAGCGTGCATTGGTTTAATGCAGGTTATGACTCATGAGCAAAGTGAACCAACACTCTTGGAAATAGGAAAGCACAGCAGGAACCGTAGTCATCTGTTCCACAGTGCAGTTGCGTGTATTGTGAAATGGCTGTGCAGAATAACTACATACATGTGCCATTAATGAAGCGACTGCAGTCATCATTTTCAGTACCTATTATTATGTGTGGCCCCTCTGATTGTATTTGCACCACAAGGGCAGAACTACTTTCCAAGCTGTTTTCCTCTCCTTGTTCTTTCAAATTAGGCAGCGTTCACAATTAAAGCTCTATGTTTGTAACCAGAATGTTGAGTTACGATCCCAGGACTGCCAGAGAGCAGCTGTTGGATCCTTGAGCAAGGCACCTTCAACTCCTGGTTGTTTTACATGTAAGCCACTTGGTTAAAAGCGTGCGGCCCAAAATGAAATCACCAATCTAAACAAATTGTAAGGCACTTTACCGTGTCTCTCTTATGTGTTTTTCCCCCCACTTAAGCTTTTTGTTCTCTGTCACATCCTGTGTTATTTCTTAATGTGGGACTGTCCACTAATATCCATTCCCTTTGTTGAAACTTTAAAATCGTGTCTGGGTTTACGAGGGTCTGTGGGTTTTAAGCATGTTTAAACCCCTGATCATTTTTAGAGACTTTCCTACTTGAATATCACTAGTATGCAATTAATCAGTGTATATACTAACTGCTATGTTTCTGATTATTTTTAGAGCTTGTCTTGTGGCAAAAAGTGGGATTTTAACGGAGATTTTTCTTGTGGATTGGTTAATGGCTTTATTGTATTTTTAATGGTGTTAAGCATTAAGTGTAAGGACATGGGCTGCAGTTTGCATATCTATCTTTCTTTAAAAGTATTTTCCATGTCAGATCGGACAAATTTTTACCTTCAAACACTATTGTTTTTAGGGACAAGGTGACAGTATTTGTTGTCACTGGATGAACACATGTGAGATGTTCTCATAATAAATATCTTTAAAATTAATGATTATTTTGTTTCCCTTTTCCAAGATGAGTCTACTATAGGTCTTGCGTTCCGATATGGTATTTTGATTTAGTAATTTAGTTAATTCCTACACTGGAATGGTAGGATGATGAGTGAATGAACAAGTGAATGAAGTGACGAGTAAAAAGCAAAATCGATGTAATTCTCAGGAAGGAAATTATTATTTAGGCATAGCCCGTAATAGGAAAGAAATCAATGCATCATTGTGGATTGTTTCATGTAGCCGCTTAAGGCACAGTATTAATGTTCATGCATGCATCAAATTCATGGTCAGAACTATAATCAAATATGTTTATTTTATTTGAGATTTGGTATTACTCAAATAAATCTCCAACACTACTATATATCTAGTAGAAATAGCATTTTCCCAGATTCAAAATCAACAGGCATTTCAACAAAATCATTGCTCCCCCTTGTGGTTATTGAAGATGATACAGCTCCCTGCATAAACAGTAGGTATTTATTTATGCAGCCCATTGGCAGTGATAAAGTCTCAATAATCAAAAAAGTTCAAGAAACAAATACTACACATGAGGTTAAATAATATATAGCTACATATTTGTAATTGTTAGTCCAGAGTAAAATATTAATTTAGATATAAATTAATATACATAATCACTTCTTTTTTTTTCTTCCTATCTTCAGGTTAAAAGAAGCTTGTTCTATGCATCAGTTCAAAAGTACTTGTATTTTCAATAACAGAGAAAATGAGAATGACAAATTATGGAAAACTCCACTTGGCAAATATAAAAAAAGGTCAAGGTCAGGTTCAATGTGTAATCTGAGGTTGTGCTAACAAGAAAAACAACTTTAAATGGCAGCTCAAAATGTCAAATGCAACAAAACAACAAGTCTAGTAAGTAGTTAACCCCACACTTAGCTGTCTTAGCTATAATCCCTAACCAATAAAAGATAAACATAAAAACGTTACATGGCAATATCATATTATTAATTTGTAATGAAATATAAAACCAGAATGCATTAAGTGTTGAAATCTATTGCTGGCAGAAACATCTCACACTGTCCTGGAGCAAGTCCTTACAGATGTTTCCCCACTTGTTCACTGACACAACCGTACAATGTAACACCAACACTTTGTTTAACAAACTTCCAACAAATCCAGACAAAACAAAAGAACAAAACATGGCATCCAGTCAAAATACACAGGGATTTGGCACTGGTTCCAAGTATGATGATTCCCATTAAAGGTATTTTTTCATTTTAAAGTTGATTAAACAGCTCAGTATTATTCTAGTGGTTCCGTTTATACTGGATTCAGGATTTATTTATTTATTTTTATTTTTTTTACACCTTCTTGGTAGGATTTTGAATGAACCATTCTTAAGCTTTCTTGCCATTTTTTGTAGTTATTTTCACAGTCTAATTGAAGTCTTACCTACCAAATTAAAATTTTTACTGTTCTTCTAACAAAATCATGAAATCCTGGATTAGTGTATTTATTTTATATAAGCTGCTATTGCTTGAGAATCTTAATATCTGGCTTTGGCCGTGCCGTGTCTGTTATAATAAAAAGCACTTACTCCAGAGCCTTCTAAGAGATCCTTGGATCTGTATCTAATGCTGGTTCATCAAAATATATTCATCAAAATATTTTTCACAGTGTTAGATCCAGTGTAAATATGTAAAGGACGTGCTATCAGCTTCATTACCTACAGAAAGCTCCCTGCTTGAAAACGTTTTCTCATAATTCGTACGACTTTTATATCTACAATAGCAACCTCATTTCTCCTCTCCAGCAGCACACAGTTCTTCCTTCTAGCAAACGCTTAGTAATCTCAGTTATAGCAAATTTCACCAAAAAACATACATAATCACAAAAAAATAATTTATATATATATATATATATATATATATATATATATATATATATATATATATATATATATATATATATATATATATATAAATCACAAAAGTTCCAAGCAGAGGCAAGCCAGAGGGGCTCTCAACCTCTAACTCCACTCAGAAAATTCTTTACAACCCGATTAGAATGGCCTCCCATTTGAAAGAACCTAATTTAGTGCACTCCTGTCCTGTATAACTGGATGCTACATACTGTATAACTGAGACACCAGTGACAAAACATAAAAGTACACTTTTCCAAAATACTAGCTACTGCTCCAGCCAGCTAGGTAGCACCGTCTTTTTCACAGGTATTCGTTTCCACGATCCTGATATGAATAGAGGTGGCGTAAAGCGGCTAGTGGTTTGGAGACAGAAGGAAACAAGTCGATTTAGTATTCTGATTTCTCCAAGTATTATAGGTTGTTCATCAGGACCATGACTCTCATCGTACACACATACTGCCTCTAAATGTGTGGCGCCAATATTAACAGCAGTATTAACAGGTTAGAACATTCAGACTGCTTGCAAAAGCAGTGCAGCCCTGATTTCTTCTGCATGCTCTACACACCACTAAGGGTGCTATAAAGATGGGGAACATGTGGATGATTCCAAAACCTCCTGAATAGACAGGGGACACAAGGGAAGCCTAGTGAATGCAGTGCATTAACTTATCAAGGGCCTTAAAACCCACCCAGGAAAAGAAAGCAGAATCTACCATTATGGAAAGCAATTTAAATCTAAACAAAAACTGCATACATGGGAATGGGAAAATAGCGAAGGTCAGGTTACTGTTTCGCATAAACTGAAAAAATGCCCAAGTTCTCACTTAGCTCATGATTAAAGGAAAAACTCGAAATAACTTACAGTAGATATTTCAACCTTTGCGATAGACCTGCTGTTCTGTAACACTCGCTCTATGATGCCACACAGAGACAGATTTGTGAAAAAAATCCATGTAAGACTTGCTGAGCACATATTTTATGTATTTTGTTTGATCAAAGATGTCACCATTCAGAGTGTAAGTAACACTCTGAATGTGCATTCAAGTCCTCCTGGGAAGATCGTATGTATGAGTTGGGAAGTTGTAATTACGGTCAGGTGCGTTCACTGACTGGTCACTTTGGTCGGAGCAAGATGGCGGTGTACCTTCTCTTAATTAACTACAAACAAATACAGCAAGGTTTTTTTAAACTCTACTTCTAGAAATTGGAAAAAGAACAAAGAATGAGCATCATTTGCCTTTTTTTTTATCATTACATATTATATCGTAATTGTACAATGCTGTCATAGTTTGTGCAGCTAATTAGCTTGTTTTACTTTAAAAAAAAAAAAGCCTGGCAATAATTTGATGCATATACCAAACACGTAATAACGCATCTCAGAAATCAGCTTCTGAGACGAGTAGTCAATTTCAATAAATTTACCATCAACTACAGGCGTTGGCTCCATTGATTCCACCATGATTTCTTACTGACACAGTCCCAGCTCAAAGAAAAGCCTGAGTTTCCCACTTCCATGTTTGTTCAACTCGTAAATGCGATCTTTCCAACATGAATTGAAAGCATCATAATACCCTCCAGTGATGTTTTAACTTTTCTGTAAAATATACACAAGGTACTTCTGATGAATTACCCATTCATACAATATTGATGCCATAATACTTGTTCACACAAAAAATAAAAATGGAATGGTCTTGACTTTTGTTTTCTGCTACTTTGGACCCACAATGAGTGTCGCTGGCCTCCCTATTTACATAGTTCTAGGCGAGGCAACCTGCAGGAAGTGAGCTACGTTGTTTTTCAGTATTATATCTGGCTTTAATTCAGCATCTGAAAGTGCTACACAGGAGTAACACTAAGATCTTCGGACAGTGAAAAGCCTGAGTCTCTGTCCCTTGTGGGTTTCTCTGGCTTGGTATGCCTCCTGACATCTTCATGTCCATAGCTGGCGTGACGCTTGATCAATGGTTTGTGGGTAACGGAGAAAGCCAGGCCCAGTGCTGTTAGAGAGGAGCTAGCTGCAGAACTACTGCTTGGTTTTGGAGACCTGGCAACTACTAGGGGTAGACTCTCAGCTTCATAGCTCTGCTCATCATACGCATAATTTACATTGCCACAAGGGAAGCTCTGGAGCTTAGCCAAATCCATGACAGCAGCAAGTGAGCCCCCTACAGCCCCAGTCGGCCCTTTTTGTGTATTGACACTCGAAGACCCTGGAGGACTGGAGCTCATCTGAGAGGGAGCTGGTGATGAATTTGAGCATGGTGACACATTAGCTTCAGTTCCAGAGTCGTTATGCTCCGAGGTTGATGTAAAATGAGACGGCGTAGTGGTGCTACAGGACAAAGGCATGGATTGGGTGTGGGACAGGGCCGTCCTCCCAAAGCTCTCCAGAATCCATGAACCATACGTGGGGTTCCAAAGATTCTTGGTGTTGTTCTTTAGCTTTTGGCTTCCTGAGGAGGAACTAGATCTGGAGCATGGTTGGTGCTCTGGGACCTGCAACCAGGAGCTCGAGCAGGCTCCAGGAGCAGAAGGTGGCTCAGCCCAAAAAGGCTCCAAAGCTTCCCGTATGGCCACCTCCTGAGGCATTCGAGGTTTCTGGACCTGAGGGAGTGGAGTAAAGCTTGCAGGCTGCACAGGCACATCCAGTGATCGGCTCACTAGAAGAGGACTCATGCTGCCAGATGCTACTGGACGAGTCACAGTCCTGCTCTCTTCATCCACAGTTGGCCCATACTCCACTGGAAGGGGGGTATTTATAACATCGGGGTCCTGAACCACATTAGCAGGTGAGAAGGAAAGGAGGAAAAACACATGTGGTTAGGGTGCCTGGCTAAAACCAGATATAATTGTTTATTCATAGTCATATTTTAACGATACCTGAGTACAATAGTTGATCCTCTCTAAAATAGCTGAGAAGTTTGGTCGATGTTCTGGGCAGTGTTGCCAACACTGTGTCATAATTCGGTAACTACAACATAAAACAATATTTGGCGATGAACAAATCTAAGTCTGTATGTAAACCAAGCCATTTTTGGCAGAGAACTTAAAAAACATCCAGAAGTAACTCATGTGAGATCAAGCTTAAAGGTTCTTTAGATATACAGCATTACTATACAACACAGGGTTTACCTTCCACAAAAGGTTCTAAATAAAATATTTGTTGAAAGCTACAACCATTAATTGTCCAAAGAACCCTCTTTTCTAAATGTGTGTCTTAAAGCCTGAATCAATATTGCAGGACAAGCCCTAAATCTACATACATGAATACATTTATTGTTATTATTCACACTCCTCCACTATTGTTGTAGTAAAGACTGTCTAGTCGCAGTGATTCCTGACTCGGGGTTTAAAACTTGAAACTGCTACTTACACTGGTCCTGGGCAGCTCTTAGGTGGGTCCATGCGTCCTCCACTCGTCACAAACTCCAGCACCTCCTGATTGGTCTTACAAGGGTAAGGCATGTATCCCAGGGAGAAAATCTCCCACAGCAGTACACCAAATGACCTACAGAGGGAGACATATGATACAATTAAACAGAAACTTCCCTCATGGACGGTCAGTTTCAACAATAATAATAATAATTTTTAAAAAAGGGGTTCAGAGAGGGTATCAAACCATTTCAACAAAATAAACTAGTAGCTTAATGAAATGTAACACAATGAACAAACAAACAAACAAAAAAACACATTACCATGTATCAGTCTTGCAAGTGAAAACGCCCTCTAGGAAGGCTTCAGGCGGCATCCATTTCACTGGCAGCATGGCACGACCACCCTTCCTGTAGTAACTGGCCCTGCAGTCAAATAAGAAAAACTCAAATAATTGTGTCTTTGCGATTTTGCCAGAAATTTCTCACAGACCAGTGAGCTCTCCCCAGTGCCGTGATGGAAAAGTTGGAGGGTGTCATAGGGATTCAAGCAGCACACTAGGGAGCACTGTATATGGCACATTGCAGCTTGAGACATTCCAGATCAGTCACTTATCATTCACTTAGTGCTGGCTCTAACAAAATGGTGTACAGCATTAAAAGAAGATGGCGTAGCAAATGGAACTGTCTTATTTTATGGCTTTATGTCGGTTTGCTTTCTTTAACATGTTTCACATTTAATATCTGTTTAGTTAAATGTCGTTAATATGAAACAACTAGGGTTCACAAAATATGCATTAAATGTGTGTGTGTGTAACCGAAAAACATGAGGAGTTTAAACTTGACAGTGTGATCTGTATACAAAAGTGCAGTTAAACCAAATTTCTTGTGTAAATGCTTCTATGAACAACTGACAAATAAATCTGTTTGTTTGTTGCTTGACAAACGAGGCCCATTGGTTTATATTTTACTATATATAGAATATCATTTAGCAGTTTAATCAGCACTTAATCAGAGTATTGACTGTTGGTGATTACAAATATAGTTTTCCATGGACCTCAAGTTAGGTGCCAGTACATCAACCTTTATCAAATGATGAAAGCAGACAGTAATGGCACCTGTATATGTCACGAGCCATTCCAAAATCTCCAATTTTGGCCATTCTCTCTGGACCAGGACAAGTCAACAGGCAGTTCCGTGCAGCAATGTCTCTGAAACAAAATGACATATTAAAGCATCCTCATTTTTGATTTGCTAATCTCCAGACTAAGCAACTAAGTGACTAACCAGACTAAGCAAACGTTTTTAATAGATTCACACTTAAGAGGCTACACACTCACTTAATTTACTAGTAGTATGTAATTCAATGGAATTATTTTCTCTTAGTTTATATGGTAAATAGTGAGGATTGGACCGAGGCCATTCATTAGAGTTCACAAAAGTTATTGCGATATTTCTGCAGTGTTTAACTACCTATGAATGAAGTGGTTTTCCTCCAGGTATCGGCAACCGAATGCGATGTCTCTGGCCATGTGCAGCAGCTCCAGCATAGTCAGAGAGGAGGGCTGATTCTGTGGGAGCCCAACTGTCAGATTACTGTCTCATCACACTGTCAGCTTACAGTACAAATCACACTGACTCAAGACACACACTCTACCCCACAGTACACACAGGCTGTTATAAACCTGACACCTCCTATGCTTATAAATTTGCACTTGCACATAAGTGTGAATTAGAAAATGCATCCATGCAGTCACAGTACCAGTCACAGTACAAGACAGAATGCACAGCTAAACACATGTATACACACTGTACAATACATAAACTCGACGCACTCACAGTTCTGGGACGGTTCTGTCTCAGAAAGCTTTTCATGTCTCCTCCAGTCATGAGCTCCAGAAGAATAAATCTGGGCAGGATCTGAAGACTGACTCCAATACAGCGCACTATGTTCTGATGGTTGAACTTACTGCAAACACACACATGCACACACATACGCACACACACGCATATCTTTGTTAAATATAGGTGTGTAAAAATTATTGCCACCCTTTTAGTCAATACTTTGTGCTACTTCCCTTTGCCAAGGTAACTGCTCCGAGTCTTCTCCTATAATGCTTGATGAGGTTGGAGAATACATGGCAAGGGATCTGAGACCATTCCTCCATACAGAATCTCTCCAGATCCTTCAAATTTTGAGGTACATGCTGGTGGACTCTCCTCTTCAGTTCACCCCACAGGTGTGTTTCTATGGGTTTCAAGTCAAGGGACTGGGATGGCCATTGCCGGATCTTGATTTTGTGGTCAGTAATGATGTTAGATTTTGATGTATGTTTTGGACCACTGTCCGCTCAAATATCCAACCATGGCCCATTTTAAGCTTTCTGGCAGAGGCAGTCAGGTTTTCCTTTAATATCTGTTGATATATGTCCATGATGCCATGTATCCTAACAAAATGTCAGGTCCTCTGGCAGAAAAACAGCTCCAAAACATTAAAGAGCCACCACCATATTTAACCGTGGGCATGAGGTACTTCCATATGTCTAATTCTCTGTGTGTGCCAAAATTATCTCTGGTGTTTATCACAAAAAAGCTCTATTTTGGTTTCATCTGACCATAGAACCCGATCCCATTTGAAGTTCCAGTAGTGTCTGGCAAACTGAAGGCGCTTGAGTTTGTTTTTGTATGAGAGTAGAGGCTTTTTTCTTAAAACTCTTCCAAACAACTTGTGGTGATGTAGGTGACTTCAGATTGTAGTTTTGGAGACTTTCTGACCCCAAGAAACAACTAACTTCTGCAATGCTCCAGCTGTGATCCCTGGAGATTTTTTGGCCACTCGAACTATCCTCTTCACAGTGCGTTGACAATATAGACACACGTCCCCTTCCAGGTTGATTCATAACATTTCCAGTTGACTGGAACTTCTTAATTATTGCCCGGATGGTGGAAATTTTCTTATAGCTACTTCCCATTTTGTGAAGCTCAACAACGTTTTGCTGCACATCACAGCTATATTCCTTGGTCTTACCCTTTGTTATGTATGAGTAAGGGAATTTAGCCAATGTGTTACCTCATAGTTATACCCCTATGAAACAGGAAGTCACGGTTGAACAGTTTCCTGTACCTATTTTTTTTTACCTAAAAAATGTAAAATATCAATGGGGTATATACTTCAAATATATTTTTCTCATATGAATTCATAGGGGTGCGAATAATTGTTTATTGTTTTATTTTAAACAATAAAGACAATTTTTCACAATATTAGTGGAGGGCACTGTATATATATATATATCACATTTGCCATAATTACTAGCACCCTTAGAAACAAAATATGAACAACTAAAATAAATTCCCATTTATTTAAATCAAAATCTTAGGAACTCTTAAGCAGTCATCTATGCCTTCATTTTGCACTCAGATGATAATATGAGGTGACACAGAGGCCAGACTAGAGACTACAGAACAGGGAATACAAAAATAAATCAGACAAAATTGTGCATCCATTCATAAGTCAGGTAATGGCTGTAATAAACATGTCAGGAAAAAGATGCAGTTGTATTGTGCTCCTATGTACAATGAGGAGGAGGTCAGAGATTTAAAAAAAAAAAAAAAAAAAAAAAAAAAAAACGATCACAGTTAGAGATCTGTAGATGTGAGCATTTTGGGGTCACCATATCTCCAAATCTATAATTAGGCATCACCTCCATATGGAGAAAAAAAACCCTATTTAAAAACTGTGCCAAAAGAAAGCATGTCTTTCGTCTTAACCACATTAGATGCTACTGGAACTTTGAAGTGAAACAAATTCTATGATCATGAATATAGTTTTTGAGGAAAAACACTCAGGGATGGTTTGGTTTAAAAGGAGGATGGATAAACAAAAATAACCTAATTCTCATTGTTATGTATGAAGGATGATCTGTAGCGATGTGGGTCTTAGATTCCTGCTCTGTATTCTCCAATCTCATCAAGCATTATAGAATAAGATGTAGTGATGCCATTTTGGCAAAGGGAGGCTGCACAAGGTACTAAAGGCAGGAGTTCCAATAGTTGTGCGATATAACCTTTTTTTTTTTTTTTTTTTTTTTAACCCATCTTTACCAAGGATGCCAATAATTCTGGAGCTAACTGTATATTATAATAGCTTGTAGCAAAAATAATTTTAAATGCTTTATATAAATATCCATTTCACTGCATTTATGCTGTGATATGCTCAATGTGCTGATTGTAATAATATGTCGCCTCTGTTATAAAACCACCACAATCAGACGCCTAATAATTAACAAGCGAGTTTCTTTTCCTGGACACATGGTGAAATGATCACATTGCCCCCACTCCCCAAGTTACAACCATGCCCCAAAGCCTAGGATAATACATTTTGTCAAATTATCATTTCGATCTAAAAGAACGAGTAGTTCCTTACACATCTTCGGAGCAGCATGAACCACCAGTGTGTAATTACGCTATATGGCCAAAAGTATGTGGACACTTGACCATTACACCAATATGCGCTTCTTGAACATTCCAAAGTTGGTTCCCTATTTGCTGCTATAACAGCCTCCAATCTTCTAGGAAGGATTTCCACTAGAATTTAGAGTGTGGTTTTGGGGATTTTCACTCATTCAGCCACAAGAGCATTAGTGAGGTCAGGCATTGAGATCGACTGAAAAGACCTGCCACACTGTCTGCGTTCCAATTCATCCCAAAGATGTTCAGTGGAGTTGCGGTCAGGGCTCTGTGCAGACCACTCGAATTCTTCCAAACAAACCTTGGCAAACCATGTCTCCATGGACCTCATTTTCTGGGGCAGTGTCATGCTGGAACATGTTTGGGCTCGACCCCTTTAAAGCGTTCCACTAAAGGATAATCTTAACACTACAGCATGTAAAGAGGTCCTATACAATTGTGTTTCCAACTTTGCGGCAATATTCTAAGAAAGGCCCAGATACGGATGTGATGGCTGTGTCCACATACTTTTGGCCATATAGTGTATCTAAGGCCACTAGTTAACTGTGCCATACCTACTGTAAATTATATTATATATATTTTTTTTGTTTGAACATAAATGTGTGTTGGCAGTGTGTGTGTACACAACCACCCTGCAATGGTAAAAATCTGTCCACTGCTTTTTTTTATTCCCCATCAATCATAAACAGTGTCTAGTTCGCATTTTCTTTCCAATGTGACGTCATGTTGGAACAGGCCCCGCCCACGACTGGTGACAGACTCTGCCCTATTATAAGTGAGCTGCACACAGTCCGTCATGGAGCAGCTACAATGATTAGAAGAATGTCTCAGCTTCGTAAGCTTTGTAAGTGTTTTGTTGTTGGCTGTAAGAGTGAACATATGAGTCTTCATGTACTCCCAGCATCAGAGACACTGAAGACGCAGTGGAGAAGTTTTATTTTTGAAGGAAATGTGACCCAAAAAATAGCTACATTTGTATAGGTTTGTTTGAATCATTTTACACCAGACTGCTTTGTGAACGAGGGTCAATACAAAGCAGGCTTTGCTGAAAAGTTTATTCTCAAGCATGGATCAATATCAACTGTTCGTGATCGAGCCTCATATCCAGAAGACGAAAGCACTGCACTTTATATTTTGTGAATGTTTGCAAATCACCTTCCCGAATGTACTTGTTAGCAAATTCCATGGCCAATGCAGCCAACATTACAATTGTCTCTTAGTGTATTCAAGGACACCTTGCAGGAGATGTTGTCATTTTTATTTTTAACCCAAAAACACTTACTGACTACGTTTACATGGACAGCAATAATCAAATTATTGACCTTATTCTGAATAAGACAATACCCTGATTAAGGTATTTACATGAGTCACTTTTAGAGTATTCCTTTCACGTTCCGGTTTTACATGTTATAGAACATAGATCGTGTAACGGCACACGTCATTACGTCACTACGCCACGCCGTCTGACATTCCCTCCAGAATTTCACGCATCAACATACAGTTGGTCTTCGTTATGGTACTGCATACAGTTTTGGGTGTTTCATTTTTAATTTTACAAAAGCTTCAAGTGCAGTTAATTATTTGTCATGCTATACGTGCAAATAGACGACTGCTTGAAGCCATGGGCTGAGTCCGAAACCGCATACTTACCGAAATACATGTATTTATATACTGTAGTAGGTAAGTACGCGGTTTCGGACGCAGCCGTGCTCTCTTGTTTGCAGTCAAGCGGTTGAGCACTGCCGTGTGTGTATGTGTCCTGTCCCAAATGCAGTGAAAACTCCCACACGACGTTAATAGTGTGATTAAGGTGTGTACATGCCTATAATGCACTTCCATAATGCGACTTAAATAGGAATACTCCACATGTCTTAATTCCATGTATTAATTTGTGTTTACTTCGAGTATTACTTTAGTTGGATTAAGGTCATCAATAATCGCTGTTTACATGCTAGTTTCTTAATCAGAGTATCATTTTAACCGGGTTAATATTGGAATGTTGTTGTCCATATAAACGTACAGATTGTCTGTATAATTCATACATATAAGGCTGAACACTGGTATTTATGGTGTCAGTCATAATGGTTCTCCTGATTTGTTGTTGCCATGGCATTCGAAGCACGAGCTGTAAAGGCACAGCCTTCTTCTGGAAATGTGGCAGCAGGTCGTTTGCATTTAAAGAGACACACACGAAAACAGCATGTTTTTGCTTCCGCCCAATAAGAGGCATTTACAGCTTGGTATAATAAATGATCCGTGGGGTATTTTGAGTTGAAACTTCACAGACACATTCTGGGGACAGCTGAGACTTATATTACATCTTGTAAAAAGGGGCAGAACAGGTCTCCTTTAAAGCATATGGTAGGAGCTCTAAATTAGGAGGCTTGATTCAAAGCTCTAATAAATTTCAGTAGGCTTTGGCATATTGTTCCTCCTACATGTCTAAAGTTTGGAAATAAAAGAACAGCTGTGTGTGTAGAACATAGTGGGTGTATAAACTGGACCTGAACTACTAACAGCTGTGAACTGTGCAAGCAAAACAAACATTTAAAGGAAACAAAATATTATTTCCGCTTCAGATTATTTTACTAAAATGGTCTGGAATATCACTCTCTTTTGTCTGATTACCACATGTTTAACCATAGAAGCTTTATTTGTTTCTCTAACAGTGTGTCTATAAAAGCATACCTCATAATTAGTGCCTCCATGAGGAAATCCATCTCATCTTGTTCAGAACAGATTTCCGGAAGAGTCTATCATACAGGCACAGAAAGAAAGACAGACTTAATAAAGAGCTTTCAAATGCGGACAACACTCTGAACACAAAAACAGTGATACTGACCTTGATAGCAACCTGCATAGCAGTGTTGTCTCCGTTCATACCCAGAACCTGACCTTCATACACTTCCCCGAAAGCACCGTGCCCTAAAGCCCTGCAACCAAAATGTCCTTTATTGAAAATAATGTCTGAAGCATACAATGTGACATTAACCTGGTTCCAGTTAGCAACCAGAACGATTATAGGAAAAATCCACCCTGAATGACATTTTAAACTTGATCGTTCATTGTTGTCCAAGATTCATTTTGTAATCAAGTGCTCAGTTGATTTTTTTGTTGTTTGTTTAAACATCTTTCATCGACATGTTGGTCTAAATTTTCACTTTGTTGAATAGTTTCCTACCTTAACCACAATGCCATTCAACTACCTGACAATGCTTTCACCACTGGGATTTAGCTCATAGAGACAGATGCAACAGCTCTTTATTTCCTCAGCATTCTCACCTCCTCATCTGTACACTCTACTCAAAAAGATAAGGTTCCGAACATCAACTTTCAGGCTTATACTGCAATCAGCACCAGCATGGATGTCATCTCATAGATCTCTAACTTGCCAAGTCGAGTCTCTGCTGTAAACAATATTTGTTGTCTTCACTACTTCTACAGTGGATTTCTCAGTAGTATGACATAGATCATCACTGGAACATGGCGAATGAAAAAAGAAGGTCTTGCTCTATTGATTTTTTTTGGCGCTAACAGTGAAACGTGACCATGATTCCTTATGCTTGAGTTCCCTTATGAGCCCCTTAGGAGAGAGAGTCCCTAACCCTAACACTAGATAATTCAATGAACTCATAAGTTCTAACAAAAATAAAGAAAATACAACACCACCCGACAAATTAATACCAAAATCACTAAACACACCACAAATATTCTAATGTTTGGAACACATTTAATATGTGTTCCAGGGTGGACTTTCCTTTAAAGATTCTATGTACAACCCTACATCAGAGAGTTTTCCCATTTTATCAAAGATTACGAATAGAGCCCCTTTAGAAAGCTTTAAGTGTAATTGTAATATTATGTTTGCTTGCTAAAGATAAGTTTTAACAGATTATCCTGGATATGCTTTTAACCAATTAGTCTATAAGGCAGAAGCACCTGAGAAGGGTGATGTTCTTGCGTGGAACCTCATTCAGTTCACACAATAATGCAGCTTTGCCAGCAAAGCAATAGTTGGGGTTGTAGTCAGTCATGATGATGGAAGAGCGAATCTTGCTCAGCTTGTGTTCGGGGCTCTGCAAACATACCCGGACTGCATGGAGGTGGTTCTTCTTGCGGTAGTACACTGCAGCAGCACAGAGCACAAGGTTAACAAAATGGGAGGTGCACATAACAGTAGACTTATACTACACACCATTTACAGCTCAATCTTGTTCACCATACAAATGAGAGAAATTTATCCTTAACCTTTCTGTAAGGATTGTGGAGGTTATGAAGATACTTCAGTTACAGTCCCTTCCAAAACTAATGAAATGTCAAGGCCAATTAATTTGTTTGTGCTATACACCAAAGACATTTGGGTTTGAGATCAAAAGATAGATATGTGACAAGAGTTTAGGATTTCAGCTCCTGGAATTGGCATCTAGATGTGTTAAACAACATAAAATATAGAACCTTTTGTATCAGACCACCCAATATTTAAGTGGACAAAAGTAGGTACAGATAAGTCTTGAAGTAAATTAAAGTAAATAACACTTAATATTTGCTTGCATAAGCTGGGGACTCATTGATATCAACAAATTGTTGGGTTCTTCTTTTGTGATGCTTTTCCAGGCTTTACTGCAGCTTCTTTCAGTTGTTGTTTTAGGGGGTTTCTCCTTTCAATCTCCTCTTCAGGAGGTGAAATGCTGCTCAGTTGGGTTAAGGACTGAATATTGACTTGGCCAGTCTAAAAACCTTTCACTTTTTCCCACTGATAATGTCCTTTGCTGTGTTGACAGTTTGTTTTTGTATCATTGTCTGATTCATTTGGATGCATTTTTCTGTAACTTGGCAGGCAAAATGTTCCTGTAAACTTCTGAATTCATTCTGCTGCTACCATCATGCGTTACATTGTCAAAAAGAAGCAGTCATGCAAACAAAAGCCATGACACTACCTCCACCATGTTTTGGATCATGAGCAGATCCTTTCTTTCTCCACATTTCCATCACTTTGGTAGATGTTAATCTTTGTTCCAGAACCTTTGTAGCTCATCTCTGTATTTATTTGTGAATTCCAAAATAGCTTTCCGATTCTTACTGCTGCTGATGAGTTTGCATATTGTGGTATGGCCTCTATATTTCTGCTCTCTAAGTTTTCTTTGAATGGTGGATTGTGTTACCTTCACCCCTGCCCTGTGGAGGTTGTTGGTGGTGTCACTGACTGTTGTTTTGGGGTTTTTCTTCACAGCTCGTACAATGATTGTGCAATCAGTTGTCGTTGTTTTCCTTGGCCGACCCATTCGGTGTCTGTTGCTCAGTACACCAGTGGTTTCTTTCTTTTCCAGAACAATCCAAATTGGCTACACCAAAAGCCTCTGATTGAGTTTCTCACTTTTCTCAGCTTCAAAATGGCTTGCTTTTCTCCCATAGACAGCTCTCTGATCTTCATGTTGGCTTATCCTTTTTAACAACAAACGCAGTCTACACAGGTGAAACTGAAGGCTAAAACCAATAGTAGATGTTCAGAGCTATTTATTGTTTAAACAAATCAATCTAACAGGATACACCCAGGTAACAAGAAAAATCCATCAGCTATATCTTCCAATATTTTTGCTTGCCTACAAATTGCGTGGTCTGATACAAAATATGCTATTTTCTATGTTGTTTAACACATCTACATAGAAATACTTTAAACTTCTAAACTCTCTTCATATTCATCTTTTGAGCTCAAACCCAAATGTCTTCAGTCTACAGCAAAAACAAATGAATTGGTTTTGCCATTCCAAGAGTTTCAGTGGGGACTGTATCTTACAACATGATACATCATCGAAAAGTGAAATATATCATATGGAATATGACATTATCACTATTACCACAACAATAAGCATGAAATTCAGAAGGCCTTAGGTCACACACAAAATACTGAATCATTAGTTAACAGTGCAGCCAAAACCCCACTGTCATTTCAATTCCTTCTTATATAATACAGACCAATGCATTTGCTTTCAATATATCTTTTAGCATTTCTTTGAAAGCCTAATGGCCTAAGTTGTGCCTAGCACTCCTTCAGGTTCAACTCCCAGACTAACTTTTTCACTTATGTCCAGAGCTGAAAATAAAACTAACAGGCAGTGTCTGCAGAAGAAGCAGTGTCTCAAAGAAGCAGAGATTCTAAGTACACTTAACTTCTTCCTAAAATAATTCTCAAATGGCCCAAAACTTCTCTAATGGAGTAAACTGTGTCTGGGTTGGTGAGGTGCTTGCCGTCTGCACTGCCAGCTGAGCAGGTAGCACTCACCCTCAGGGAGTCCACGTTCCCGCTGCAGGTTGGTAGTCTGCCTGTGGGGGGGGGGCACTGCGTGGAGGTGAGGGGTTCTCTTTGCCATCAGGCGTGAAGTGAAGCCGGCAGGAAGTTGAACAAGGGAGGGGAGCGGGACAAAAGAGGGGAAGGAGTAAAAGAGGAAGGGGAGTTGCCCAAGAACAGACTACCAACCTGCATTAGGGAGAGCTCATGGGAAAAGACAAAAGTTAACCACCAATAGAGCTCAGGAGTTATCACCAACTGATATGTGTATTAAAATTCCCAGTCTAGCAGTAGTAAATCAATGAGACTGGAGTTCTGGATTGTCCCTAAAACTAGTTGTATTTTTGTCTAATGAAGTTTACCTTAAGATCTGTGACACGTTACTAAGTTCTAATACCTAACTAAAATGCCACCAATACTACCAACACTTGACAACCTAATACACATCTCACACCTCAATTCACAAGAGTTTGGAGAAAAATACTGAAACAGATACCTAGCATGTGATAAAACATGCTTAATGAATCATGGAATTTAAAAGGTTTAATGTTATTTTGTCAAGACTTATTATAGAGACTTTTTATTTATGTTATACTGATTTAAAAGAACATGTGGCGCAGCATTCTGCAGTTACTGCACAAATCAAATACACTGATCAGGCATAACATTAAAACTACTGACATTGATTATCTTGTTACAATGGCATCTTACAAGGGGTGGGATATATTAGGCAGCAAGAGAAAAGTCAGGTCTCAAAGTTGATGTGTTGGAAGCAGGGAAAATGGGCAGGCTTGAAAACTGGGTAAGAACATCTCCAAGTCTTGTTGGATGTTCCCTGTATGCAGTGGTTAGTACCTACCAAAGGAGTCCCAAGAATGGACAACCGGTGAACCGGTGATAGAGTCATGGGTGCCCAAGACACACTGATATGCCTGGAAAGTGAAGCCTGGCCCTGATTCCACAGAAGAGCTATAGTAGCGCAAATTGCTGAAAAAGTTAATGATGGTTATGACAGAAATATGTCAGAACACATAGTGCATCGCAGCTTGCTGTGTATGGGGCTGCGTAGCCATAGACCAGTCAGAGTGCCCATGCTGATCCTGTCCACCTCTGAAAGCACCTACAACTGGAAGAACGTAAGCCGGCGGAGGAAGTGTGACGAGTGGGCAACGTTCTTCTGAGAAACCTTGGGTCCTGGAATTCATGTGGATGCTACTTTGAAATATACCACCTACCTAACCATTGTTGCAGACCAAGCTCACCCTTTCATGGCAACAGTATTCCCTAATGGAAGTGGTTCAATCTGATCAAGCATCTGTGCTGGACAAACAAGTCCAATCCATTAAGGTCCCACCTTACAACTTACAGGACGTAAAGGATCTGCTGCTAACGTGTGGTGCCGGATACCACAGCACAACTTCGGAGGTCTTGTAGAGACCATGCCTTGACGGGTCAGAGCTGTTTTGGTGGCACAATATTAGGCAAGTGGTTTTACTTTTATGGCTGGTCGGTGTATATGCAACAGTCGAAAACATTTTGTATGAATAGTTCATACTCTGCACCATCAAGAACTTACAATGATATCATTGGCCTAAAATGAGGTTATATCACACATACAGTATGAGTATAAAGCTTGGACACATCTGGTTAACATATGTTTATTATGATCTCATTGAAATGCCTTTCGAAAACATAATTAGTGAAAGTGATGCTGTGGCAGTGGGGGACAACTGTGGGTTGTGGGATGAAGGAGTAACAGAGAGACAGTGGGTAAGAAGTGAGTGTCCACATCTTTGTGTGATTAACTGTTTGCTATTATATATCCTGTGTGTCTTGCAGTGAACAGATGAACACCGGAAACAGAGAGAAGGTGCATCGCTGAGCAAAATAAGTGACAGTGTCTGGCTGGATACAGGTTTCCCTTTCATTTTCTTTTTTTATGAGAACAGCTGCACTGAAAAGTATGTAGGAAAAAAGCATAATGAAGACTATACTCTATACTGCCTGCCTCCAACATTCACAACTCTGTCAGAACTATAAGGATGTCACGTTTGCCTTTGTATAATTGCACTGTATTTATTTCCAAAACAAATGAATAACTTGCACAAGTGCTAAGCATATCTGGGAACTTATTCAGGATTGTTGGGGAAAAGTATCGCAGCTTGCTACCTTATGAAGCCTTTTGAGAGAATGCCAAGAGTGTGTAAAGTTGTCATGAAGAGTACTCAATAAATTACAGATTATAAAAGTTTCCATTTATTTTAGGCAGTGCATAATTCACTATGAATCATTTAATCATTTTAATGTCCTCACTTCTATTGTAAAAAATGGGAAATAGTAAAGATAAAATTCTTCTATGTGTGTCCAATATTTTTTGATTAAGTAGTGAGAAGCACCCTGACAGTTTGTGGAGTTCCCCCCCCCCTCCCCCCCTTTCTTTTAAATAAGGGTTAGTATAGCTTAAGGTCTCCATTCCAATCAAGCAGGAACTACAACTGTAAGTTGTATGAAAGTATCAAATATATACAGTATATACATTTAAGCACACACACACACACACACACACACACACACACATATATATATATATATATATATATATATATATATATATATATATATATATATATATATATATATACACACACACACACACACACACACACACACATACATACATACATGCACACACCCACCCACACACACACACACACACACACACACACACACACACACACACACACCCTCCACTAATATTGGTAAATATGAGCAAAGAAGGCTGTGAAAAAATTGTCTTTATTGTTTAACCTTTTGATCTTTTGTTAAAAAAAAAACACAAAAATACTCTGCTCTCATGGATATCAAGTAATTGCAAACATAACACAGGTTTATAAAAAAAATATCTGTTAAATACAAGTGTGCTACAATTATTGGCACTCTTTTAGTCAACACTTTGTGCTACCTCTCTTTGCCAAGATAACAACCCTGAGTATATATATCATTCTCCTATAATGCCAAATGAAGTTGAAGAATACATGGCAATGGATCTAAACATACATACATACATACATACATACATATATATATATATATATATATATATATATATATATATATATATATATATATATATATATATATATACATACATATATATATATATATACACATATATATATATATACATACATATACATACATATATATATATATATATATACATATATATATACATACATATATATATATATATATATATATATATACATATATATATACATACATACATATACATATATATATATATATATATATACACACACACATATATATATATATATATATATATATATATATATACACATTTTTATAAAGCACACAAAACTAAGTTAGCTTTTGTGACCAACTTGAATAGCCCACAGATATGCCAAATCCTGTGTTTAGGAATAGGGAAAAAACACAGTACTCATCATAAAGAGGTCAGGATATAGCAGGTCTAATTTGTTTGATATACAGTATTGATGCAAATATTGTTGCTGTTATTTTTGTCTATATTTAGACAAATCTGGTCTCTTTCAGTCAGCAAGAAAACAAGAATTAATGGTCCAAGAGCTTTACTTTTGGAAGAGCTCTTAATTACATTTACACTATAAAAAGGGTTCATACCTGTTTATTTACATAATGCTTATATTAATGCTGACATCACATTTATGTGAACAGCACAGAGATATATGATATATTCCCTGACCATCCTGGGCTAGAAATTGTTTTTTAAAGCCCTAGGATTTTAGGTATTAAATAGCACCAATAATAAAAGCATTGATAAAATAGCATTGAGATAACTAACTATAACTAATTTGCCCTCAGTCATACACTGTTATAATACAAAATAATGGATTGATTAACAGCAGTTACAATTATTGATTCTGTACTCACTGCTTTGAGCAGTAAGGTTCAACACTGCTGTCATATCAGTGCTGGTTTCAGCCACAAAATGGCCGATAAGGACTCTCTATCCCAGCAGCCCTGCAAGTCACATGACCTGGCCATGTGCCTCACTGATTACTCTCATCTGTCTTGTGTTTTACTAATTAGTAACTCTATTTAAGTTCTGGTTTCTCTGTGTTTCATTGCCAGGCTTTTGTTGCAATGCACCTCAGTTGTCTCAAGAATGTAGTATACTTTTTTTTTTTTGTATGAGCCATGTTTTTGTTTTCTTTAATAAAACCTTGTACTTGCATCTGCCACCTGGAATCTGACAACAGCTTAATTAGTAAATAAAATTATTTTGACACATTGTTAATAAAAACACTATTAAAATACAAAGCTGTCAATAATTGCCACAATAAAGGGTATGCAGTTGGCTCTTAAAAAGTCTTTTGTAATTACTGAAATGCGTAATGGGTTTTCTCTGTAAAGTTTCAAAAATAAAATGATTGCAACATTTTATGAGGAAATTTATGGTCTAAATTTTTTATGATGTAGAAAAAAACAAAACAATTTTATACCACTTATCCTACACAGGATTGCAGGGAGCCTAACTCAGGGAACTTGGGGCATGAGGCGTGGAACGCCCTGGACACAATTGCACACCAATGACAATCTGGAAATCCCAATCAGCCTACAACACATGTCTGTAGACTGGGGAAGGAAACCGGAGTACCCAGAGGAAACCCCTGTAGCACGGGGAGAAGAAGCAACTCAGCGCACACAGGGTGGTGGCAGGATTCTAACCCCCAGCCTTGGAGGTGCAAGCCACCATGCCTCCTCATGAATCCAAAAGGCTCATTTTATGAGTTATCCTGGCAATGCTTTACATTACAATTCCCTTAACAATCCTTTTTAACTAGCATTATTTGCTCTATTAGTTGACATTAACAAACCATGAACTTCAGCATCAATAAATCAATAAAGTACTGTAAAATTTGTTTCATTGTTAACATATTGACTTCTGTTAATGAATCTGATCAATGTTTAAAAATATGTATAAAAGCATGTCACTAAATGTTGATAACTTACTGGTCTTCAGGTAAGTTTTTATATAATTATAATCATAAATATATATAGCATACCTTTGTCTAAATTTCACCAGCTAACACATACAAACTGCATTAAGGTACTAATTATATTGGTCATTTTGGACTTTAATTTACTAATTGTTTGTATGAACACTGTTTAATACAGGTGTTTAATTGCTTAATTGGTTAAACAGTTCATATGAACATTAGTATTGTTAATGTTAATATTATGTATGTTGTATTAGTGTTTTAGTTTTTGGTTTGCTCATGTTAACTAATGTATTATGTGGTAAATAATGTATATATTTTGAGTGTGTTGTAAAAAGGTTAAAACATTTCGTCCACTTTGCATGAAACATTGAGGCTCACTTAATGACAGCTTCTTCACAATGCACCTCACTGAGTCACAGTTTGAAATGCCACTATGCCACGTTTGCACACACGGTCACACGGCTATTGTGCTACTATGTACTTATGTTTGTTTTAAAAGCCTTTTTTGCATGACCTTTAAAGGTCATTATTTAAATGTATCTCAGTATAGTCTGAGATCATTTTATTTTGGAGGTCATTTTGATCTTTTGAGCATATGAACTAGCATGTAAAGTCGTTAAAGAGAAAACCCATTCTTAATTTTTAATGGATGTCAGGGTTTGTGCACAGCTATTGTCAAGTGTTGAATACCACACATCTTTCATTCTTTCTTTCCTTTTGTTTTTTAGTTCTATTTCTATTACCATCTGACTTGGAACTCCAAATCTAGCAATCCTAAAGCTGACATAAAAATAAAAATGTAAAAATATTGTAACATCTGATTCCTCTATAGATGACTTATTCCTCTTGAGGAATCATTACATAATTAGTGTAGAGAAAGCAGATGGGTGGAGGGGCAGAAAGAGTCAGAGGCGGTGGAAGGTGGAGGGGACGGAGTTGAGGCACAACTGGAAGAGTCTCTTACTGAGAGTGAGGCAAGCACAGGTCAACACAACACCCGTCACCACAGCGGACGCCACCACCGCCACTATCAGAGACAAGGATGGGTGTCCAGCGACCATGGAACCCTGTGTTTCTGCTGAGGGATTAAGTATGGAGAAAGAGATAGATCAAAGAAAGTAAGAAAGTTCACAGTAAATCTTCCATAATCGAGAACAAAAGTTTGAACATTTAGCAGATTTTTCCTAAAAAAAAAAGATAAAAAAAAAAAGATATTGTCCCTACAAATAAATGCATTAATAATGTACCATACATGTCAATTTAAGACAATAGATATATTACAGCTGAATTATTTCTATTAAAATTACACGAATCTGTATATCATCTTCACAATATATAGTGACAATTATATTATGGATTCTACACATTTATACCACAATGCTGTTTCTCAAATCCGAAGGTGTGGATGAATTCCCTCTAACAGCACAGCTCTGACAGTATTACTGGCTGTAATTCAAATGATAAATATTAAATTGCTTGTTCTAATGTGTTATCATTTGTATAACAGCAGCTCATTTACATAATCTAAGGCTAATAATAAACAGTTTATGGAGAAGTATTATGTAACAAAGAAAAATATATAAACATTAATATGCTGAAGCTTTCTGTAAATAGACATTTATTGAACATTTATAGAAGTTGTCCGTGCTTTGTAACAGTCAGCGGTAAAGCTGTAACTTCAGTCGTTCAGTCTGCCCATGGATATCACACATATCACATATAAATGTAACTATAAAAAACTAAAAAGTATTGATAATTTTTTTGTAAATCACAGTGGTATAAGAGGAATAAAACCCTTTAGGACACAGTGTTATAGGAAAATAATCCACTTTATGGTTGTAACGGCATTACACCTCTCTACTGTGGATTATTTTCCTAGAACAGCACATCCTATCATATAATCCCCCCCCCCCCTCACATATTATGTATCCATTGTAGGTAATATGCAAATTGCATTGCTTTTGGGGAAAAATGGTCTGTCATGCTTATTTACCTATACAGCTGACATTGTCTGGAGAAAGAATCTCGTCGTTATGACACCGGCAAATGATGAACCTGCTATCTTCATCACGTTTGCAGCTCTGAGTCTGACAGTGGCTGCAGTTCAGGTGCACTTCAATTTCAGCTTCTCCATGACTCTCCATGACTGAAGGCAGAACAGAGACACAGAGCAACACCTCAAGCTGTCAAAATACTTTTGTGATATTATATTGCATAGGTGTTATTATTTGGCATTCAGTATGACAGATATGCCACGTCACAAGGTATACACAGGAGAGTTATAAGCATTACCAGTTACCATATTTAATCAAAATTTCCAAGCCAACTACCTCTCAAAAGCCACACAAATGACCTGAAACTATCCCAAAAAAAATTCAGGCACTGGAAAAAGGAGACACATTCTTTGTCTTTTTGTCATCCTTTTCTTGGAAACAAATTCACCATGGTGCACACACGTTTCTGAGAATCCACTCCACAATTCCCCTTTCCCTCTCATAATCTTTGTAATATATCTTACAATAGAAATGGTTTTGTACATCATAGACACTGCCTGCACTTTGCTTTTGTTTGCAGAAGCGTATTAAATTTCAGATTGGTTGCTATAAATCAAGATCTTGGTGGCCATGGAGAATTTTTAAACAAGACCAGTTCTGAGTAAACAACACAATCCTGGCAACCCCGTCATTAACTATACAGTCCTCTGCTCCTCCCTTGAGCATGGGGAAGCATGATTTGTGCCCATATGGGCCTCTAATAGTGCTTGTTATAGTTCCCATTTTTAACTACTAGGAGAAAAAGCTAAGTAACTCTAAGGAGCAAAATGGGGCAGTGAGCATGCTTCCCCATGAAAGGCGAGCAAATCTACAGAACACTGGCTTATATCTGTCAAACAGCCTTTAAAAAAAATCGTTGGTCACTCAGTCTAAAAAAACGAGGATTAACGTTTGTTGATAGGCTGATATATAATGGAATGTATTGGAATGTATTGGAACAGCAAGCCTATATACAGCTCTCTGGTCTTCGTGTTGGTTTATGCTTTTTAACAACAAATGCAGTCTTCACAGGGCTCAAACCAAGAACAGACATTCAGAGCTATTATTAATTGTTTAAAGAATCAATCTAACAGGTCACACCTGGGCAACACCTGTCCAATGTTTCTGATCACATGAAAAATAGTTCAAAGAAAAGGTGCCATGTTCTAAGTTGTTTAACACATCTAGATTTAAATATCAGGAAATGAATGCTGAAATTGAGATCTATCGTCTCATTCATCCATTCATGTCAAATCCAACTGTCTTCAGTACATAACAAAACCAAAATAATTACCCAGCCATTCCAACACTCTTGGAGGGGACTGTATATGATGAGGCTCTGCCCCACCTGCAGCTATGGATGAGCCACCACTGTGTAGTATATTTATATTTTTCATACCATAATTGTCTAACCATAATAAAAAAAAAAATTAAGACAATTACCTTGATATGAAAATTTAATACTGGTACATACCAAGCACCAAATGTTTAAACATTCTGAATGATAATGATATGATATTAGACTAGAAATGGTCACATCCTGTATACACAGCATTCCTAATAAAGGAGTTAGCTGCAGATTATGTTCAGATTTAACCTGAAATGGCCACAAAATTGTGATTTACCACAGCAGTAAAAGTGAAAAAATATTTGTCAAAATGAGATTAATGAGAATGTGAGGGAGTGACAGAGGAGAATCAGCTGGGCTTGGTGCTATATGAGAGAAGGAGAGATAAGATATAAGATGACATGAAGTAGATGAGGAAGATAGGGAGAAAAAAATACTGAGAGAGAGTGAGATGGAGAGAGAGAGAGAAAATGTGAGTATGGGTGTGATGGGAGGTGATAGTGAGTGAGAGTATGTGTGATATTAAAGAGTTGCCAGAAATACAACCCCAATTCCGAAAAAGTTGGAACAGTATGGAAAAAAAACAAAAAAAAAACCCGAAGGAGTCATTTGAAAATTATATTCACCCTGTAATATATTGAAAATGTCTGGGTTACGCATGTAACCCTATTCCCTGAGAAGGGAATGAGACGTTGTGTTAGCTGAATGCTGTGGGAAGCTCACTCACGCGTGACTGGTATCTGAAGCTTGTGTAACATCATGCCTATTTATAGGCCTGCTGTGATCAGGTGACATGACAATTAAGCGCGTTGCGTGATATATAAACGACACCTGTGAACCGCGCCGTCAGCCTCTATTATCTGAAGCAAAGATGCAATTCACAGTCATGCCACAGTATGACAAAGCTACGCAATGTCAAATTCCCTTTTCTGGGAACAGGTTGACATGCGTAACCCAGACGTTCCCTTTCACAGGGAACTTTACATTGCGTTAGCTGAATGCTGTGTGAACGAGAATACCCACTCCGTCATACTGAGTGTACAGCTTGTTCAAAAAGGCCCGAGGGTAACTGCAAGACACTTGAGCCTGGGCCGGAATGTATATCCAGGCTGTAAAATCAAATGAATCTGTGCAGCGTAGACCACCCTGCCACAATACACACATCCTGTAAGGATACCCCTTTGGACAAAGCCTTCGAGGAGGTGACCCCCCCTAGTGGAATGAGCCCTTATACCCAGAGGCGTAGCAAGACCGCGTGCCTCATGAGCGATAGAGATAGCTTCCACTATCCAATTAGAAATGTGCTGTTTCAACACAGCATCACCTTTGCCATTGCCGCCAAAGATGAACAGCAGCTGCTCTGACTTACGCCACTGGCCGGAGCGGTGAATGTAAGTACAGAGATCCCTTACTGGACACAGACGGCATTTTCTCTTGTTCTGGTATGAGGAACAGAGGAGGGCAGAAAGCCTGCAACACTACTGGCTGGGCAGCAGATGTAGGTACTTTAGGAATATAATCCGGCCTAGGATACAGGAAGGCCTTGGCTAATCCAGGTTTAAAGTCAAATCAGGAAGGGGCAACAGAGAGCTTGTAGATCTCCTACTGGCTTGAGAGATGTCAGGGACAGCAGAAGAGCTGTCTTTAGAATCAGGAGCTCTCAGAGGCTGACACTATGGGCAAATGCGGCAGCTGACAGACCTTCCAGGACCACATCTGCATCTGTTAGAGGATGTTGCCTCACAGAGGCTCCATCAATAGGGGCGTGGCTGGACAAAATGGTGGCCACGTAAACCCTGATTGTAGGAGGAGCCAACCCCCTGAGAAACGTCCTTGTAAGAACTCCAGGACTGTAGCTATTGCGCAGTTAGCTGGGTCTAGCTGACGTTCCTCACACCACAAGACAAAAGTTGCCACTTGAGTGCATACAATTTTGTCATGGATGGCATTCTAGCATTCTACATTCTAGAATCGATGAGCCGGTGCCCCTCAGGTCCAGACCCACAGTTTCCATAGTTCCGGCCGAGGGTAATAAATCAGCCCTCCGGCTTGAGACAGTAGATCCCAGAGAATGGAAATCTCTCAAGGAGTGCCGTCTATCAGGGATGTTGTCTCTGAGAACCATATTTGAACTGGCCAATAAAGTGCTACTAGCAGCAGACATAGACTGTCTTGGCGAACTCTCGCTAGAACTTGTGGGAGCAGAGCGATTGGGGGAAGAGCATATAGATGTGACCTTGGCCACATGTGCACCATGGCGTCCAGCCCTAATGGTGCAGGAGGAGTAAGGGCAAACCACAGCGGGCTGTGAGTTGCCACTCCCGCTTGACCAAACCTCCATTAATATGGACTCCACCACTTGTAGATGGACCCACCAATCCCTGGGCCTCAGCCCAGCAGGATGTCTGTCTGCACATTCCAGTTGCCCAGAATGTACATTGCACTCGCTGACAAAACTTTCCTTCTGCCCAGAGAAGAATTAGTTGTGCCTGCCTGAACAGGGGGCGCAAATATAATCCTCCCTGGTGGTCAATATATGAGACCACTGCTGTGTTGTCTATAAACACATGGTGACCTCTAAATTGAGGAAGAAAGAATTTCAGTGCTAGAAATATGGCCCGCATTTCTAGGCAATTTATATGCCACTCCAGATGAGGAAAACTCTAGAGACCGTGAGCTGGACAGCCGTCTAAGTCCGCACCCCAGCCTGTGAGGGAGGTAGCTGTCTTGTGCTAAGGAGACACCCCTAGAGTGTGACCCAAGGATAGAAACCGGGGACACTTCCAAATTCTCAGAGCACGTAGGCATCGCTGCGTGACACTGATTACTCTCAGAGGTTTTATCCTTGGACGAAACCCCCAACTTCTCAGCCACCACTGAAACGGTCTCTTGTGCAATAGGCCCAACGATATGATGTTTAATGCTGCTGCCATAAGTTCCAACAGTCTCTCATAGAGACTGGAGGGAATGCCAAGATCCAGCTTTATCTTGTTCAACGTTGATAGGAATGACCTTACGTATGTTGTGGATATTAATGCCTTCGTTGTAGTAGAATCCTTATAACCCCTAGAAAAGTTGTCTACTGCACTGGAGAAAGCATACTTTTCTGAGGTTCAACCTGAGCCCCAAGCTCTTCCTGTGGGTGAGAACAACATCTCTATGTTGAACCTCAATTTCCCTGGATCGTGCTAGAATTAACCAATCATCCAGGTAGTTTACTACATGTGGGGGGGGGGGGGGGGGGGTGTCGAGCTCTGAACTGGACCCAGTAACCTTGTTTTGCCCTGTCACAGCTCGCTGACCAGAGAATGCTGAAAACTTGGGACAGCCTTGGTTAGGTGGGGCCCTACAGTAGCACTGGGGGCTAACTGCCCTAACAACCTCATGTCCCCTGATACATCCCTCCACAGCCCCTCAGGACCGCTCCTCTTTTGTCTGCTTGGCCTTTATGACCATTCTCAGATCAGGCCCAGTAGCAGGCGTGACTGTGGCTGCCCGGTTCCCCTGGCTGTCTGCAGGGGTTGGCAGGCTGCCGTACTTGCTTTCTGTTCCTCCCTCGCACTAGCGCTGGCCCAGGCTCCACTCGTGGATGTCCGGATGAACTCGACACAACAGGGAAGGAACTGGCTGAATTCCGCCATATGTCGACCTCACTCAGCAGGTCTGCTTGGTAGGCCTGTAACACTGACATTGTCTGCCGTGACCCACAAGCCACAAGACCCAATACTGCATAGGCCTCGGCCACCAATGCCATGGATGGCAAGGCCGACCCCCCTAAATTACCTGCCATCGATGGAGAGTGGTAGTTTGCAAGCGCCTCCTCCACCTTCAGCATGGCTAAATAGCCATGCCATTCATTCCCCACGATGGCTGAATAATCCGACATCACGGGGTTAAAAATATGGTTTATGCATGGCTTTTCCCCAGAAGCCTGATATTTTGTCATGCACTTGTGGAAAAAATGGGGAGTTTTCTGCAGTGTGAGGGATTTATTTCACTGGGGAGAAAAAAGCTCATCCAGCCTTAGTAATCACTCCAAGCAGCTCTTTATATGCTTCTCTCAGTTTTTAGCACAACCTTCTGGCTCCTCGGAGTCAGAGAGGAATTATTATTTTTTATTTTTGTGTGTGTGTTTTTTTTTTTGACTTTCTATAGCAGAAGGAGGAGTCGCGACGCAAGTTCCAAAATCCAAGAGCTAGAGCAGCGCTCGTCTCCGGCTCCTCTTCCAGATCCATTTTTGAAGGCTCCTTATATACTATGATTAGATGATTGCCTCAACTGTTTCACATCACCTTCTTATTTATACTGGTCACATCGCTATTAGTCCTAAATTGCACCTGTCCCAACATTTTTGGAATGTGTTGCATGCATCAATTTCAAAATAAACGCTTATGTTAAAAAAATGACGTAGTTGATTAGGTGCAGCATCAAATACCTTGTTTTTATACACTTTCTGTTTACAAATCACTCCTCGTTTTTATTAGAATTTTCCTTACTGTCCCAACTTTTTCAGAATTGGGGCTGGAGCTTTTCTTGGTGCCCATTCATATAAGTTAATGTAAAATTTTGTGAAAGTCAATGTATAGTAACAATGTAAGGTGGGTTTAAAAAAAAAATTCTAAATATACAATCTACAATGCTATAAAAATGTATTTATGACAACCAACCACACTGTAGTAAATCACTAAATAACTCTGACCTTCCAGACATTGTAGCAGATACTGTGATGCTAGGGTCAATTTACATAAGGCTTTTTATTATTACACACTGTACAAAAAATATCATGTTTTCTTGTGTGTGCGTGTGTGTGTGTGTCTGTTTGTGTGACTGCTTGAGTGTGTGTGTGTGTGTGTGTGTGTGTGTGTGTGTGTGTGTGTGTGTGTGTGTGTGTGTGTGTGTGTGTGTGAGAGAGAGAGAGAGAGAGAGTGTGTGTTTCCAGCACCTGCCAGAGGATGCAGAAATAGCTCTCCTGAAGGGTGGACAAAAGAAACGCCATCCTGTCCATCTGCTGCGAGGTCATCAGCACTGGACACATCACCACCTTAATAGAAATGTGAAGCGTGAAAGCATCTCAAAAACAAGGCCACCTTAACATAAACATGTATTTCAAAGCCTTTCTCTGATATGGAATCTTTCTTTTTGCTTTGAGATGAATAGCAGATAGATGTGTGGGAAGTATTGACATATACTGATGAGTCATATAATGGCTGATGGCATAAAACAAAGACGTCATAGTATTCGTAACTGACTTAAAAACAAACAAAGATACAAATCATATTTGCAAAGACACCTATGTAATGTACATTTTGAGACAACAAGTTGTGAGAATCACATACCTACAGTAAATTCAGTATCAATATTATATTTCATGTCACATTCATACAACAGGCATTTGAAATTTGCAATTCAGAGACCATTGGTTTTGTCTGGGTTTTATTTGGGTTTTAGTCCTGTTAGTTAAGCATTGTGTTGTTTCCTGGTTGAAGTCATTGACACAGAACTTATATTAAATCACTCTGTTTATGTATTAGTATTTCATGCATATATAACACCCTGTAGCATTAACATCAAACAAGGTATCATTTGTTTGTCTATGATATACTAATAATGCTAATTTCCACCAATGTGGCTTTGGAATTTTCATGTCTTTTTTGTAAGAAATGGCTTATTCTGTACACATCTGTCTTTTCATTAAAACCACTTGGTAATCAAATGGGATATCAGCCATTTTACTGCCTTTCACACTACCGATTTATTCTGACATGAAAGTCTTTACTTAATAAGAATTTCATTTACACATTATCTTCGTTACTAAACTTGCATTTTCTCATCAGTCCTGAGCTTTTAAATTTGTGCTTCATGCAGAGCACTTTGTTGGTGGTCCTAACAAATGGCCATATTAGAAAATGATTGCAAAAACTTTTATGTTGCTGCACCTTCTAAAATGCAAAAGATGTCCTTTAGAGTCCAGAAACTACAGTAAACCCAATATTGTTTGTAACACAGTAAACTCCAATACAGTGCATCCGGAAAGTATTCTCAGCGCTTCACTTTCCCCACATTTCATTATGGTACAGCCTTACTCCAGAATGGATTAAATTCCTTATTTTCCTCAAAATTCTACAAACAATACCCCATAATGACAACATGAAAGAAGTTTGTTTGAAATCTTTGCAAATTTATTACAAATAAAAACCAAAAAAAGCACATGTACATAAGTATTCACAGCCTTTGCCATGACACTCAAAATTGAGCTCAGGTGCATCCTGTTTCTACTGATCATCCTTGAGATGTTACTACAACTTGACTGGAGTCCACCTGTGGTAAATTCAGTTGATTGGACATAATTTGGAAAGACGCACACCTGTCTATATAAGGTCCCACAGTTAACAATGCATGTAAGAGCACAAACCAGGCCATGAAGTCCAAGGAATTGTCTGTAGACCTCCGAGACAGGATTGTATCGAGGCACAGATCTGGGGAAGGGTACAGACACATTTCTGCAGCATTGAAGGTCCCAATGAGCACAGTGGCCTCCATTATCCGTAAATGGAAGAAGTCTGGAACCAGCAGGACTCTTCCTAGAGCTGGCCGCCCGGCCAAACTGAGCGATCGGGGAGAAGGGCCTTAGTCGTGGAGGTGAACAAAAACCCGATGGTCACTCTGACAGAGCTCCAGCGTGTCTCTGTGGAGAGAAGACAACCTTCCAGAAGAACAACCATCTCTGCAGAACTCCATCAATCAAGCCTGTATGGTAGATTGGCCAGACGGAAGCCACTCCTCAGTAAAAGGCACATGGCAGCCCACCTGGAGTTTGCCAAACAGTACCTGAAGGACTCTCAGACCATGAGAAACGAAAGATTGAACTCTTTGTCCTGAATGGCAAGTATCATGTCTGGAGGAAACCAGGCTCCAGACATCATCTGGCCAATACCATCCCTACAGTGAAGCATGGTGGTGGAAGCATCATGCTGTGGGGATGTTTTTCAGCAGCAGGAACTGGGAGACTAGTCAGGATGCAGGGAAAGATGAACAGCAATGTACAGAGTCATCCTTGATGAAAACCTGCTCCAGAGCACTCTGGACCTCAGACTGGGGCGAAGGTTCATCTTCCAACAGAACAACGACCCTAAGAACACAGCCAAGATAACAAAGGAGTGGCTACAGGACAACTCTGTGAATGTCCTTGAGAGGCCCAGCCAGAGCCCAGACTTGAACCCAATTGAACATCTCTGGAGAGATCTGAAAATGGCTGTCCACCGACGCTCCCCATTCAACCTGATGGAGCTTGAGTGGTCCTGCAAAGAAGAATAGGAGAAACTGCCCAAGAATAGGTGTGCCAAGCTTGTAGCATCATACTCAAAAAGACTTGAGGCTGTAATTGGTACCAAAGGTGCTTCAACAAAGTACTGAGCAAAGGCTGTGAATACTTATGTACATGTGCTTTTTTGTTTTTTATTTTTAATAAATTTGCAAAGATGTCAAACAAACTTCTTTCACGTTGTCATTATGGGGTATTGTTTATAGAATTTTGAGGAAAATAAGAAATTTAATCCATTTTGAAATAAGGCTTTAACATAACAAAATGTGGAAAAAGTGAAGCGCTGTGAATACTTTCCGGATGCACTGTATTTACCATGTAGAGGTCTTTAAACAGGCAGTTACACATACATTATCACAAAATATGTCAGTGTGCAAATCAGTATGTGATTAGTGATATTGTGTCTAAATCAATACACTAACCTCTGTATCCTCCACCACCTCCTCCAGCAGTGCAGGAACCTCCTCCTCCTCCAAACCCTCCAAACGTCACCCAGCCAAATTTAGACAGGGCCTGGGGGCAAGGTGAGCCACCTTCTGCCCCTTCAAACAGAGATTTTCCTGCCCACACATGAGTAGAGGAGTCTTTCCAACCACCTCCCCCTCCTTTAGAAACACACACACACCATTCCACTGAATGACTACCTTTTTCTAAACCACTTGACAAGTCCATTGGTTAGTGAATTCAGTTGATGTTGCAGTAACTGGTCAACAAATACCCTCTTCTCAAAATACACTATAAGGGACTGTGCCTAAATACATTCCTAAACTTCAGACTGATGGATTGCTTGTCATGCCGCAGATCTCAAGCGGTGATTTGGTAATTTCATATAATTAAAAGTTTAAAAGCATCTTCTACGAACCCACAGGAAATGGAAACAAAAATATCTTCCAAGTAAAAAACGTTTTCAACAGCACAGACAAAACAGCTAAGCTTCTGAAATCTGACATATATCTGAGAAATGTCACACCTAACGAGATTGCAGAAAAGCGTTCCAAGTTTAAAGTGTAGTTTTTAAAATTCCTAGTAATTCACTGGTCACTTCAACAAGTTTAAGTGAAATAACTATTGATTTTCTGCTGGAAAGTGGTAATTGGAAACATTCAGCCTGTCTAGGAGGTAAAAAGTTAGATGAAGACCTGCGGCTCCAGTTCTGCCATTGACCCCAGAGGCCAACGTGTCGTTCTCATACTGTTCTAGAGGGATCTGTTCCAAACTGCTCTCAGGTTGCTCCAGATACGCCTTCCCTCCTCCACCTGCTGCTATCAGCAGAGGCACCGGCTCCCCGTTCTCCATCTGCACCAGGACCCCCCCCACCACCGGAAAAAAAAAGAGTTGATTTTCATCAAAGAACAACATAAACCACTGTTATCATCCCAGACCTTCCCCGACTTCCAGCTGTGGCCCAGTTCTGATGACTTCAAATGCTTTCAATATGTCCCAAGAATGCTGTAGACATGCATATTATGTTAAAGACTGCGGTCCACATGGTTTCCTTTACACACCGTCACCACTCTAAAGGGATGTGCTCATGATAGGAAAGAGTAGACTGGAAAGAAAAAGTATGAAGCTTACGTGGAAAATGAATGTGGCGCCCCCACCACCGCCTCCACCCCCAGCCCATTCCTTATCAGCTCCATCACCTTCGAACCGGTCCTCAATCACAGATGACTCACCTAAGCAGACCTTGTGAGTCAGAGGGTTCCTCTGCAAGAAAACACAAAACAAAAAAAAATGCAAGAAAGACAGATGAGAGTGGAGAGATGAGAATGTCAAGGACAATCCAAATTTGTACCAATAATACCTATAATATAAGGAGTGAGGGACACTATATTTAGCTTTCAAACATAAATATTCTCCACTTTAAACAACCATGCTATCATTTAAACCAACAGAGACCTTGAAACAGCAGAGTATTACAGTGTCTGGATTATATATTTGCTACTACGTCTGCTATAGTTTTGCAGCTATGCTCACCCCTGGGCAAGCATCTTCCCCCTGGTGACCAATCAGGAGGTATAGGATGTCTCCTTTCTCCAGTGTGAAGATGGCTGAAATGATGACACCATGCGAGCGTTTGTTATGGTTTTTTGCCCCTTTGCCTCCTGCAGCTCCATATGCGGAGATCCTGAGAAGGAGGTTGCCAGGGTATTTATAAACTATTTGATAAACTATAAAAAATTTTCACATTCACATTTTTAGCATTCTAATATATTTGCACTGTGATTAGCACGTTTGCCTCACACCTCCACGGTTGGAGGTTCGATTCCCACTGTCACACTGTCTGTGCAGATTTTGCATGTTTTCCAAATGCTTCAGGGGTTTCCTCTGGGTACTCCGGTTTCCTCCCCCAATCCATAGACATGCGTTGTATGTTGATTGGCATGTCCAAATTGTCCGTAGTGCATGTGAATGTGTGTGTGATTGTGCCCTGCAATGGATTGGCACCCCATCCAGAGTGTCCCCCACTTTGTGTCCCAAATCCCCTGGGATAGGCTCCAGGCTCCCCAAGGCACCTGTGTATGATAATCTAATTTGGGCATACAGCTTTAAAAATCTTGACAGACTCTCTCTCTGCTATTCTCCTACACTCATGTCTGCTACATCTATTATTCAGCAATATTTACAGACAGAAAAAATCAGCAAGAGTAACGTGTATACTATCTTGGGGGAATCCAAACATTTGTGATTAATTTCAGCTGTGGCTTAGGGCACTTAAACATAATTATGCAACCCATGTTAAAATGCCTTGAAACTAATGAATGAGTAAGTGGAAATCAGCTGTATTAGTCACCTGCCAGTTTTTCAAATGACAACACTCTTTTTTTAACAGGGGGTTCAACTCACAGTGTTTAAAGCTCAATGGCTAATTATTAAGAGCAAAGAACCAGCCATCTGTCTTTCTTTCGAGCTAGTTTCTCACTCTTCCTCAGCCTCTCTGGCATGTCTTAGTACACAGTGCTAGCCGGGCAATTATAGAAAATCACTTCAAAGGCTTAGTGTAGAAACCATCTTACATAGAGAGCAGAAACAGATTCCTCTATGCCCTACAGTCTGTGAAACTTGTCTAGTACTTCTAGTGTGTGTGTGTGTGTGTGTGTGTGTGTGTATGTGTGTGTGTGTGTGTGTGTGTGTGTGTGTGTGTGTGTGTGTGTGTGTGTGTGTGTGTGTGTGTAAACAGAAAACAGCATGAATAGGCAAAGGGGCATGGCTCTGTTTGGAACTTCCAAAACACTCACAAAACCTGTTTACTGTAACAATTCCTCTTAAGCTTACAGTGAGTAAGCACTCACTGTCTATATGGTGTGTAGATGAGGGAGTAACAAAAGGTACAAAAAAAATCCACAAGTGTGCATCAGGACCAAGATCTCATGGGACCCAAAAAAAAAAAATCACTCGAACGAGTGGCTTTTACTCCCACACTGGCAGGAGTGGGTGGTAGTACATAGGATGATAAGAGACCACATAGGTTAACATTGGAGAGTACTGGGAGAGGTCTGATGCTTGCATTCCTTTATCCTCAGTAACTGCTTTATCCTGGTCAGGGTCACTGTGGTTTACTCATTTTTAAGGTGGCAAAATTAATTGAATTGCAATCACGGTTTTGATCCGGTGAGATAATATAACCACAAAAGGCTGCAATTTAATTGACTTAATGTATAGATACATTTGTGAAAGTGACAACCTATTCTCTATGCTGTGTACTCTACACATGCTCCGTGCACATGTAAGCCTCATAATAAAACAGATGACCAATCAGTATCTGTTTAGGCAATGTGTGTGGTGCATGATCAGATGGCTATAAAGTGTGAACCAGTTTGAAGTGTTAGCTAGCTGGTAATTATGACATGGTTGCAAAGGGACAAGCAAACGCTGAATTGGTGCAAAAAAGAAATAAAACGCAACATCTGTTGTTTGGATTTCTGTTCAGTGACGTTGATCAGAATGAGGTACTTAATAAAATATGCAAATTCCAAGTTGCCATGTCACACAGCAGCACAACTAATTTGTTCCAACATCTGAAACAGCACCAACAACAGTATGACAAATGTATAATGGCTGCAAAAACAAATGTAAGAATGGGCAGGATTGCTCAAATTTTCTGTGGTAGTGGCTGGGATAGGTCCGAATTCTTTTGGATCCAGGTAGGAGCGGGGTTACAAACCACCTACATCAGTGCAGGAATCTTTTTTTTTTTTTGTATCTTTTTTTTTTTTTTGTATCTGACAGTAATGAAGGTGATCACTAAATTGTGGTATATATTGTGGTAACTTGACATGTGAAGAGATGTGCAAATTAAATGCATTCATTTGTTCAAACAGGCAAAGTTTGAACTGTCATATTTGATTGATCAAATCAAATCATATTTGATTTATCGTCACAATATGTAAAATGAAAACATGAAAATATTTTCGGAAATTAATCCAATCTTCACAATGACTTCTTCTGAAGTTTTTTTCCACAGCAGCCTTTAAGGGACTTTGATGAACACTTACTTGTATCTGTTGGTAGCAGGCACCTTCCACATCTGAACACCTCTGAGAGGGCCTTCTTTTCCCACCAGCACACTAACGTTGGTGTTGCGATAGGCACTGTCACACTGTGCTTGAATAGGGCCCCGAGGTCCACTGGCACCACATGAGGTGAACAACCATGTAATCTGAGACACCTCTGAAAAAGCAACATTAACTGTCTCCTTCTTTGTGGTTCACGTGTGCCTCATTTGTATATACTGTAACAAGTTTATGGCTCAAAAAGTGAACTAGGTTTAAGAATGTTAAACAATCAAAGACCATTAAATGTACTATGAATTTGTCATACAAGCAGAGTAAAACACTGTACCTGAGGCAGAAGGTTCAGGAAGAGGACTCAGGAAGTCTAACTGGCTGATGGAGTCCAAATCATGTTGACGGCCAAGAAGCAGAGCTTTTAGATCTGATTAGATCAGAGAGACAGTGAAAGACCCAGAACAAAACTAAACAGGTTGTAGCATTTGGGTCAACCTTTTCCGACCTTCAAGACCACAAATTTTCCATGATCACAAATAATGCACCATCGCAAAAGCATAAAATAAGATTTCTGAAGTGCATTGGCCTGAAGATAAAATATAAATTATATAAGAGATCATGGAGAAGAGATTATTCCTGTCAGCTCAGGCCAGTCTGGTCATTCCTCTGATCTCTCTCATTAACACTGACTACTTTTACATGGACAGCAATAATCTAATTATTGACATTATTCTGAATAAGACAATATCCTGATTAAGGTGTTTACATGACTTGCTTTTAGAATATTCCTTTCATGTTCCTGTTGTACATGTTATAGAACATAGATCGATTACCGGCATACATCATTACGTCCCCTCCATGCCACGCCGCCCGATGTTCCCTCCAGAATTTCACATATCAACA
Source organism: Ictalurus punctatus (assembly GCF_001660625.3). NCBI lineage: Eukaryota > Metazoa > Chordata > Actinopteri > Siluriformes > Ictaluridae > Ictalurus > Ictalurus punctatus. The sequence continues at coordinate 11,669,809 of NC_030424.2, read as the reverse complement.
TACAGTTCATCTTCGTTATGATACCGTATACAGTTTTGGGTGTTTCATTTTTAATTTTACATAGGCTTTAAATGCAGTTAATTATTTGTCATGCTATATGTGCAAACAGATGACTGCTTGAAGCCATGGGCTGCGTCCCAAACTGCATACTTACCTTCTATATGGTAGCCGAAATACATGTCCCACCTACTATATATCAGGTAAGTACGTGTTTTCAGATGCAGCCTTGCTCTCGTTTGCCGTTGAATGGTTGAGCACTGCTGTGTGTGTACGCGTCCTGTCACAAAATATAGTCAAAACTCCCACACAATATTAATAGTGTGATTACGGTGTGTACATGTCTATAATGCAATTCAATAATGTGACTAAAACAGGAATACTCTACATGTCTTAATTCCATTTGTGTTTACTTCAAGTCGGATTAAGGTAATCAATAATCGCTGTTTACATGCTAGTTTCTTAATCGGAGTATTGTCTTAATCGGGTTAATATCGGAATATTGTTGTCCATGTAAACATACTGAATGTGTTTCAGCCTGCACACCCTCCACAAACAGGATGTCATTTTGGTTTTCACACCATACTGTGTAAACTGAAGCTCTTGACCTGTATCTGCATGATTTTTTTCCCATTGCGCTGCTGCCACGATTGAGTGATTAGATAACTGCATGAATGTGCAGGTGTACAGTGTTCCTAATAAAGTGGACGGTGGGCGTACATTAATGCTGGTCAAAAACAAATGATGCACAGAATGGAAATTTACAGCAATGCGTAGGATTACATTCGATTCCTCCATGTCTGAGCATAACTATCTAATGCACAAACAGCAATTTGCTCTTGGCAGGGGTGTAACAGTTATGTAGCACGTGTGTGGGTGGAAAAAAGGTCACCTGTGTCAAAACATGTTGCACTTAAAGAAATATCATCCAGCGCAATGTCTGCTTCTGAGTCAGCAGCCCACTGGGCATGCACTTTCAGATGGAACCTACAGTCAAAACAAATAAAACAAATAAAGCTAACGGATTAAAACCAAAGTCAAGCGTTTAATGTTTGGTAATATTGAGGTGTTTATGCACAAGTCATACATAATTCTGTTCAAAATGTGTGTATTCAGAGTATTCAATTTGTTTAATTTATTTCAGTGTTTGCCAAACAAAAAAAAATCATCATTTCTTCACCTATTTAGGAGGTCAGTGATCTGTAAAGTGACGTCTTGCCAGTTGTCCTTCCAATGTCCAGCCCTCTCCCACACTAAAGGGGTCACTGAAGAACCATTCTCTACCACCGACAGACGCACAGTGCCATTAAAATCCCCATACAGATACAGGGAGAAGTGCAACTACACAGAAAACAGTAGAAATGGATCAACAATATAGAAGGAAAAATGAACCTCAGAGCATTCCCAGGATGTACCATCTGAAAAACACAGTTTAGAGTAATGACCTCAGACTTGTCAAACATAGCCATTAGTGTCCTGAAATATGAGAGCATACCCAGCATAGGTTTCAACCATAAAATGGTTGAAAGAGCCACACAGGAAATATCTAAAAGCTGACCTTGTGTACAAATCATGAATGTAATTTGAAGGAAATCTGAAAATTGGTCTAAATGGCACTTTAAATGCATCACACTGGAAGCCTTGAATAAGATAAATTTCATTCTTACTGGTGAGAAAGATAGCCATTCAGAATTTTCACCTGACAATCCTGCTTAGACAGAGTCACAGGAAGAGCTGGGCTGTAAATTGATGCTTCATCTCCATTAGCAATTCCTCTGACCTTCAAGAACAAGAAGTGTCCTAAGGAGAGAACAGAAAAGAGCAGGCAAGAAATAGAAAGTTATTTATTTGCAAAGATTGTATATACAGTATGCATGAATTACACACTTGTGTTACATGTAAATGCTGGAAGGTTTTAATATACTGTATTTCTAAAACAGAGAACTGAGTATAAACTTGAATTTGTAGGGTCCTAAAGACCACCCTCTAGTTTTATGCAATATAACAATAGTAGTTTTTATTAGTGCACGTTAAAGAAAATGAAGTAAAATGAAACAGCATTTAAATGTTAAAAAGTGCAAAATTCTATAGCTGAAACAGTATTATTCAACAGTTAGTTCCAGACCACTAATTTGATTGGTTGAGTGGCATTCCAAATGTGCTTACAGTCATGCGAAAAGATAAGCACACCCCAGGGAAATTGTTGGCTTTTTTTTTTTTTTTTTGACATATTTGGACAAGCAAACATTTGATCCTCTTTGAAACAGTGTCTACTAATAAAGGTGATATTTTGTAGTAATTTTCACATTTTAAATGAACAAAAACAGATCAGTCACGTAGAAAATGTAAGTACACCCCTACATTTATAACACCATCAAAACCATAGAATTAGAATCAGGTGTTCAAAATTGGGAGCCAGTTATTAGAAGCTGCTTAGGGAATGCAGGTGGAATCTGTCTTATTTATGCCCCTCTCATATTTAGTGTCTGGTGTTCCCTTTGTTATTGAGATGTGTGGTGTCATCATGCCAAGATCTAAAGAGTTCCATAAGGCCTTCAGAAAAAAGGTTGTGCATGCCTATGGGTCTGGCAAGGGATTTAAAAAGACCTCTAAATTATTTGAAATACATCACTCCGCTAAAAGAAAAATAATCTACAAATGGTGCAAATTTCAAATGACTGCCATTTTGTCCATGACTGACGATCCCAGCAAATTCAGCCCAATAGCAGACCGTCTGATTCAAAAAGAAGTCTCCAAGAACCCCAAAATTTCATTACAGGATCTGTTAGTAAGTCTCGCAAATGTTGGTGTCAAAGTGGATTCGTTTACAATCAGAAAGAGATTGCACCAATTTGACCAGCATGGGAGGCATGCCATGAAAAAACCTTTGCAAGACTACAGTTTGCCAGTGAACATATAGGCAAAGACCAGTACTTTTTTAAATAATGTGCTCTGGACAGATGAATCAAAGATAGAGTTGTTTGGCCACAGTAACAGCAGACATGCTTGGAAGTGACCAAAGACAGCTGTTCAGGAGAAGCCCCTCATACCAACTGTGAAGCACGGTGGTGGAAATGTTATGGTTTGGGGTTGCTTCACTGCCTCAATTACTGGACAGCTTGCATTCATTAAGTCAACTATGAATTCTGTATAATATCAAAGAGTGCTTGAAGATAATGTGTGGCCATCTGTCCCAAAGTTGAAGTTAAACTCAAAGTGGACTTTTTAATAAGATAATGATCCTAAGCACACTAGCAAATCCACCAAGTAATGACTAAAAATAAGAACTGGAAAGTTATGGAATGGCCTAGTCAAAGCCCGGACTTGAATCCTACTGAAATGCTTTGGGGGGGATTTGAAATGGGTACTGCATGCAAGAAAACCCTCAAACATCTTGCAACTGAAAGAATATTGCATGGAAGGGTGGTCAAAAATTCCAGCAAGCCTGGTGGACAATTATGTAAAACACCTACAAGAAGTTATTTCTGCTAAAGGTGCAATACTAGCTTCTGATTCCAAGGGTGTACTTACTTTTTCCACAGAAGAATATCACATCTACTGATATTTCTTTTGAATAAATGATTGAAAAAGCTCCTTTTCCTTGTGGTTTTATTCAAGTTTATCAACCTTATTAATAGGCACTGTTTCAAAGATGACCAAATGTTTGCTTGTCCAAATATGCCAAAAAAGCCAACAATTTCCATGGAGTGTATTTATTTTTTCACATGACTGCATATTTCCTAAATGGTAAATGGTCTGTACTTATATAATGCTTTTTTTTTAACCTTAGCCGTTCCAAAGCGTTTTACACTGGTTCTCATTCACCCATTCACACACACACCAATGGTAGCAGAGCTGTCATGCAAGGCGCTAACTTGCCATCGGGAGCAACTTGGGGTTCAACGTCTTGCCCAAGGACACTTCAGCATGCGGAGTCACATGGGCCAGGAATCGAACCCCCAACCCTACGATTAGCGGACAACCTGCTCTACCACCTGAGCCACAGCCGCCCGCATAACTGTATTGGAATGTGTCACTGTGTGTATTTCACTTCCTAGTTTGAAACCATTATTACAGTAGGGACATCCTCAGCGTACATGGCAAATGATACTTAATTCCGGAATATACCATTTGACTTAAAATATGAAAGATATGAAATTCTTGTCAGAAGACTATGAAAAGGAAGAAGGGACGCCAATCTTACCAGAAGCACCTTTAAAGGGAATCTACAAAATGGAACTGTATGTCTTATGTAGTGCTCTCAAGAACACCGTTGGAAGACATTTGAAATTCAGCTCCATACCTGCTTGTGCGTGTTTTTAAAGTCATCTGTTACAGTTGGGACTCAAACTCCTCAGTATCTTCAATAAATATTAGCGTCCTGGCACACATGGCTATGTTTGTTTGGGAGCATGGGCAGCTATTCAGTAAAAATGTACTCATCTTTATTTTTACTAAACAGTAAAGTATTCACATGCTGCCACTGTTTGAAAGTTCATTTAAATTTAAGTAGTATTTCCCTACTTGTGTCATTCAGTTCACCTTACAATAATGTGAAACTCTTTATTTGATGGGAAGGTGACACACAAACGCTGTGCCAGGATATGGATAGTCCTGAGTTTGCATTTGTTGCTGAGCCACAATGGTCAGGGAGTGGCGACCGTTTCTGCTATATCCCATGCATGGATTTAGCTAGTTAGCGATTTTTTACAAGCTGAATTATTTGTCTTTGTTAATACAAAATGAATATATTTTAAATAAATGCGTAAAATAGTAAAGGTTTAAATACTTGATTATTTAATGTATATTACTAAGATTGGGTCCCCATTGCTTTGCAAAAGAGAAATATATTGTTTTGAAAAATTAATTCACATAAATATAAAAATTTTCGCAGTGCAAACATTATGGTCTCCATTTTTAACTGACTGAACATCATCATGCTGATAAGCTGTTATGTTAATTGTGTCTGCAAGTACTCAACTTCATGTTTTACCTGCCTGTTTACACATTTAAAAAAATGTTTTTGGGAGGAGGACAGTGTTTCGTGTGATTTTTGCAGAATGTCTCGTCTATTACATTTTACAGTATTTTAAAAACATAAGTCATGAGGAATAAACTACCTTAGAGTTTCCCAGCTGAAATTCAAAACCATTTCCAGATTTTTCAAAACCAGAGAGAACCATATAACTCTAAAATTATAATTAGATAATTGGGAAGAATGTACAATTTTCTATACATACACCACATTTTACAGAAAGGCAAATGTTGATCATTCCAAGGATGCATAGCACTCAGCTGGAATTACACAGCTGGATACCAGTCAGCCATAAACTAAACAGCTGTGCTCCTTTAGCCTGCCAACATAAAGATACGTCTTATTTAAGCTCTCCCAGCCTTCTCTTAAATCACTAAGACTATGTCCAAAGAACAGTTCAGTAATTGAGAATTCCGTTTGGTATCTACACAGCATGCAAGTAAAATGTGCCATTAGTTATTTTAAAAGCACAATGCATTTGTTGGGAAAGTTCCATCGGTGGAATTTATGACTGAAAATAGTCATAAATGACTAGCCACATATAACCTTTCCATTTTACATGCAACCTGAGAAATGCAAACTCTTTTGTGACCTTCTATAACCGTCCATGCAAGCAAGAACAACAGCATCCAAAAAGAGCAATTCTTTACACACATATGTCTTGCAAGAGTTGAGAGACTATGATATTATGGATATAAAATATTGTGACAAAAGTCATCCTTTACTCATGACATAATCAAGTGCAGTTTTGTCTTTAGTAGCCTTTTGAGCCAGGCTAACCTGATTGCAATTATCGGTGTGCTTAACCCCTTAATCCTGTTTAAAATATAAGAGATTAACATTTTGACATTAACACCATTTATAGGCTAGTGTAAACGGGCATCAACACTGGTTATGCATGATGATAAAAATAAAGCCTACAATAGATGCTGTCAGGGACAAGCCTGTAATTTCTCAAAGTAGTTATTTTTCGAACTCTCTGGGATGAAAGACATGAAGCTCTGAAAAATCAGCAGTACTTTAAATATCTGAATTTTGGTAAGGGTATAATTGATCAGTTATATAGGTTATAATTGGGTTCTTTATAATATAATGAAATTAATATATTTATACAAGAAAAAATATTGTAACCCCAACTGTTCTCTGCATTGAGGTTACGTTTTCACCTTGAGTGTTTTGGAGTGTTGTTCCTAAAAGGTCGGTACTTCTGGATAGTTGTTCTCCACTGGCCAGGTTCCAAGAAAACTGTGTATTAGAGACTGTCCACCCACAGGAGCCTAACTCAAATGAACAGTATGACCCCAATGGCAAATTATCTGTGAATACAAGCAACATATAGTTTTAAGAATAGGACATACAGTTCTAGACATTAACAGTAACCAGTCATGCAATCAAACAGATTTATTATCAATTGTCCATGAACCAAATGTTCTAAAAAAAAAAATATGCATTTTGTTCTAAAGATAAAGAGATGTTGAACTGTTTCACTCATGACATGGTCTCACTGTATAGACATGGTCATGCTCCTGCTTTACCCACAACAGCATGGAGAGGTAATTAACTCTAATCTCCCATGAGTCACTAGTCTAGCACTGGTACTTCAATAAACAAGTTAACTGCAAAAATTCATATTTACTTTGTGTCTGTTGATATGCCATCCTCTGCTGTTGAACGGTGTACAAAAACAAAACAAAAGCTATGATCATTAACCTGAAATTTACCAAAAGTGCATTGTATACACTATCCCCACAATCTTTCTATGGAACTAATGTGAGGCTGGTAAAGGTTTGTAGTAAATTACGCTCACCTACTGCCCTACAACACCAAAAGACATAATGCAAATTTGGTGCAGTTACAATTTTAAGCTTAGAAGAGATGTACTTGGGGGAACTAAAGAACGTGCTTATATCTCACTGTTCATTCTCGGAAGCCGAGCTCTCTCTCAGAGGAGCAAAAAATCCCCCCGCCCATCCAACCCCCACTCCCTCCCTTTATGTAAGTGCTTTTTGCTAATAAAAGAATTTTTTAATAGCTCTGGCAGGGTATTCTTAATAAAAAATTTTTAGAGGGATTACTCTCTCTAAATCTCTTAAATTTATTCAGTCATCAAAATTCAGAAAAAAAAAATCACCATTAAAATTATTAATACCTAGTGCACAGTAACTGTTATTGGAGCATTGTAGACTCTGGAGAGTGTTAACGTTTTACATGCAAGTTAAAAAGTTACACAGGTGGAAAGCAAATGAGCAACAGATGCACATGTCAGACTGCTATGAAGATTAACTAAAACACACCTAAACAGTTAAGCTAAATCCCTATATGGATATCTGGTAAAAGAAAAAAAAAAAGAAAAGGAAAAAAAAGATAGGGGAAAAAAAAAAAAACTGTCCAAGCCTCGACAGGACAAATTAGGGGTAGGTATTTATTGCGGTAACAACTAAGGTGCATCTAAAGAAGGATATGTGGATATTTGGGAATTGAATTCCTCCAGTTTCAGCTTTTCTTTTTTCATTGAAGAATGTGAGCACATTTTGGATGTAATGAGAATTGTTCCTATTCAGAGGGAGAGTAAATCAGATTGTCAACACTATAAACTTTTACCCAACAATTTAGCATATCTCTGGGATCCATGATAAAATACCAAATATTTTATATCTTTGAATGCTGTCCTTTATTTGTCCTTTCACATGAATGCAGGGTTTGCACAGTGACTTAGCGTTTAGCACGTTTGTCTTGCACCTCCAGGGGTTGGAGGTTTGATCCCTCCAGTAATCTGGTTTCCTCTCCCAGTCCAAAGGCATACGTTGTAGGCTGATTGGCATTTCCAAGTTGTCCGTAGTGTATTTATGGGTCTGTGAGTGTGTGTGAGATTGTGCCCACCAATGGGTTGGCACTGCATCCAGGGTGTCCCCCGCCTCATGCCCTGAGTCCCCTTTGGTCAGTTCGAAACTAAAGTCATCCATGGCCAGAAGGTCAAGAGAGTGTAATTGGCCTTGCTTTCTGAGAAGAACAGGCATCTCTTGCTCTTCCATGTGCAACTAGGTAACACTAGATATCCTGCGAGCTCATGTACAGTACTATGCAAAAGTCTTAGGCACATGCAAAGAAATGTTATAAAGAAAATATGCCTTCAAAATTAATTAAATTAAATATTTGTATGTAAAAACAATCCACACTTAAAAGCAGTAAACAGTAATAAAGTAAACAAAGTCAATATTAAGTGTAAGAACCCTTTCCTGTTTAAAAATGCATCAGTCAACTCAGGTACACTTGGTGCAGTTTTATAAGGAAATTAGCTGGTAAGTTTTTCTGAGCATCTTGGAGAATCTGCCAGAGGCTTTGGCTATCATATGATTCTGTTGTTGCAGATAAACCAGTGCAAACTTCATTATGATTTTGGTCAGAAAAGTGGTATTTTATGTAATATGCTGCCTTCTTTACTGCCACACAAACATTTTCCTGTAACAGTTAATTTTTTTATGGAAAAGTAATGTTTGGAATCTAAAAAATTTTTTACTGACTCAATATTGCAGAAGTCATAAAAAACATTTACGACGCGGTTTGTATTTAAAAAAAAAAATAAAAATTAGGGTGCCTAAGACTTTTTCACAGTACTGTATATGGAAGGGGGATGTTAGTGATCTCCTGCAAATGCATTCAACTGTCCTATGATGTTGCATGAAAAGATTCTGGGGCTTCACAGAGGAAACATGGCTTAGCTAATAGCCTTCCAGTTTGGTAGCTGTTACAAGACAGGGAAGAACTAATTGCCAATGACAAAATAAATAAAAGAAAAACAAAAAAATTCTAAATAAATTATGTAATTAAATAAATTAAAGAAACACACTTAACGTCTAGTGACAGGAGTCACACAGCAATGTTGACATTTTACCAGATCTTCCTCCCCAGACCCCTTCTACTTCATTACGGCTGAGAAATTTTATTACTTGCTAGATATATTTATTTTCTTCTGTGTGAGTGCTATATTTAGATTGCATCTAAATTATGAACTGTCTTGACTGAGTGCTTGCTATGTTTTTGGCTAATGGCAAAGAGCAGTGGCAAGAAACCATTAGCAAGAAAGAACAGGTTCAAAATTCACACGTGCAATGAAAAGGTAAATTATAATCAAATATTTTTAAATTCCTACACATTTTAACTTGCTAATTCATATGAGCCACACTAAGATCAACTGATAATATCTACTGTCATTTGCACTGCATACATGCAGATGTTTGAATGCATGAGGTCAAAGAACTACATACATTTTTTTTAATCCAGACTTCTTGCTTCATATGCATAAATGCATATAACAGGGTACTTTGACAATGAAGGCAAAGCATTCTCAGGATACATAATTCACCAATCTATTACAGCCTAAACTTTAATATAGCTAATGTATGTGGGGCACAGCTTGCTAGTAACTCAACAAGAACACTCTGAGTGTTCCATAACCTTTAAGTGTGCTTTCACACTGAAATGCAAACTGCCCAGAGTGATCTGGCATATTTCATAAAGGAGTAATCATTTTATGCTGGCTATCAAATAAATGACAATAAATTATAAAGTTGTGTTTTTAGGGTGAGCTGGAACTTTTGGGGTAGCAGTTAAATTAGAGAACTTGGATTTTACACTCTACAGGTTAAATTTTACTTATATGACAGTTTGTCCTGGTCAGCTAATGTGTTATTTATTTATTTATTTTTGTTATGTAAAAAAAAAAAAAACTGAGATAAATCATATCAGATTTTTTCAAACTTTAATGTGATATTACAACCATCCATCCATCCATGCCGCTTATCCTACACATGGTCGCAGGGAGTCTGGTGTCTATTCCAGGAAACTCGGGGCAGAAGGCAGGGGACAACCTGGACTGGGTGCCAACTCATCACAGGGCACAATTGCACACATTCACACGCTATGGACAATATGGAAATGCTAATCAGCTTACAGTACATAGGGGAGGAAACCGGAGGAAACCCCCAGAACATTGGGAGAACATGCACATACAGGGTGAAGGCAGGATTCAAACCCTCAACCCCAGAGGTGCAAGGCAAATGTGCTAACCCCTAAGCCACTGTGCACCCCCATATAACAACCAACCTGGTTGCATAAATGTGCACACTAATGGGGCATGTGACTGAGTCCAAATTAACCAATCACATTCATCAAATTAACCAATTACATTCAATAATCACAACTCATGTTCAAAAGTAATTATCATAAACCTATCATCCATTAAAGTGCCTCTGATTAACCCTAAATAAAGATCAGCTGTTCCTTTAGGATTTTGTTGACATCTTCTTGGTTTCAGGACTGCTGAAGCAATGGTCGACAAAAATCTTATAAAGCATGTACGAGGTCTCCTTGTCGAAAGGTATCGAACAGGAGAGGGGTACAAAACATTTCCAAAACATTACATGCACCATGGGACACATGGACGCCATCATCAACAAGTGGAGCAAATGGGGCTCCACAGTGACATCACCAAGAACAGGAAGTCCCTCCAAAAATCTAATCAAAATCAAGATTTGCTAAGTTAGTAGCCTCTTACCCAAAAGTTGCTATATTAAAAGTAAAATGTCATTTTATAAAGTACTAGTTATGGGGTGTGCACACTTACGCAACCAAGTTATTGTAAGTATTTTTTTTTCCTCCCTAAAAATGTTCCTATTTGTTTTTCACTTGAATTTTGTTGGTTACTATATCTGACACATCATCAGAGACACAAAACAGAGAAGAATACTCACACACTCTGAGCAGATATCAGTAGAGATTTTTTTTTTTTTTTTTTAATGTTTAAATGACCTAATAAAAAGCCATTAATAACAAAAAATTTGGCCTACATAACAGAACATACTGAATCTATTAGTGATTATTTCCCCACTGAGGTAAGAAGAACAGAGTTCAGAGATCAACAAAGCATGACAATAAGGCTGGTGCTTAAATGTGGAGAGTGATTTTTATCCCAGGTGACACAGAGCGACAGAAACAGATGATGCTGATAATCAAAGAGATACCTCTACTACTGAAAACTTAATACTACTCTACTACTACTACTACTACTACTACTACTACTACTACTAATAATAATAATAATAATAATAATAATAACAACAATGTGAACACTAATGTTGTTTTTTCATGTAGAGTATTTTTGGAGGTTATAGTTTTCAAATCTATATAGAATAAAATGTCAACATTTTGACCATGTGAAGGGTTTCCCAGGCCACCATACACATTGTCCAGTTCTAACTTTCGCCTTATCATGTAAGGATTCAGATCAATTACATGCTAGATAGATCTTTTCAAAATGATGGTATAAATGCAAAGGCTACGGTATGGTTGACATGGTTTTAATTCTGGCACTCTTGTACATTGATTTGCTACACCTAAGGGTACAGAACAGATGTCACACAATGATATATTGTCCCAAGCCTCCACTGACCTATGAAAGCTTTCAAAAGCACTGTCCAACTCACCACAAATGAATCCTTCATCTTCGCCTAGAGGGCAATCACTGTGGAAATCACACACTTTGCTTTTATCTATACAGCCGCCCAAATCACAACGAACAGCTGAGTTCTCCCCACAGTCTGGAGCCATCTCTTCCAAATCTCTGCTTTCTGTGGAGATGTAAAGGGAGACAGAGAAGGTTTCAGCAAAGGAAACAGATACATGAATTAAAACACATAGACTAATGGACACATAGACCTCAGATGCAGAGGAAAGTAACCAATAACTCCTTAGGTTTAGATCTTAGAGGATAAGAAACATTAAGTGTATATTTGTCTCAAATGGAAGCCAGCTGCCAAAGCATAGGGAATGCAAAGACTATAGCTGCAGTGTAATAACTTACTTCGCATTTTATTTAACAGATCATAAAACACTCACCCATGTTACATTCCTTCAGCTCCAATGAATCGATGGCCAACAGTCCAAGATCGTGACCACTACAAGAAGTGTAGTGCACTGTTACCTGGAAGGGCTCATTCATTTTCCCAATCGATGCCTCCAATACTTCCCAAGATGCCCTGGGCCATAAAAGATTAAAAACATGTGCATATGTGAATGCAAATGTGATTATATTATTTTTTTAATGTTTTTTTTTATTCAACCATTAAATGACTTAATAAATGGTATTGGACTGTTGTCTTGTCAATTACTGATTATGCATTCAACAAAGACATGTAATATTCTATTTTAACTAAATCAGTAACATCAGTACATAAACACTGGATTCCTGGGTGATTTGTGAACCTGCTGATCATTAGAAAGTGTACTGCAAACAGTCTGGATCTTTTTATGTGTTTTTCTGTCTCAAACCACTTGCACGTATTTACAACTACAACAGCTTTCACATATCTTTGTGAATTAGTGTGTAATTAAATGTACGGCATTGTAAAATGTTTTAAATGCATTAAAATGTTATAGGATGCTTTGTCTTCTAAGTATTTCCATGATTTTCCTTACCACCAGTTTGGCACACAAGGATTGTCCAACACTGAATAATCCAGACAAAGAAGTGTTGACTTCAATGTGTTGAAAAACAATGTACTCCTGAAAATATGACAATTTATATAAATTTACCTTTAGTATTACTTTACCTTCAGAGTCACTTCTGGATTGTAACTCAGCTGAACCTTTTTCATAATGTTTAGACTTCAGTTTGTGCATCCACTAAATCTGATTTGTGTGATGGAGCACTGTACGGTCTTAGGCTCTGGGCCATACAAACCCCAAGTGATGTCTCTAGTACTAAACAGACAGTGTGTATAAGAGTATTGGCTCCATTATGATCGTACTGCCTTTTTCCAAATTGCATTGCGTCACAGCCCATTTCAAGCCATCTGTCAAAGCCAATTACAAAGACATATTGGTAGATACTTTTAGAAACAAAATGCATTTATTCATCTTGGTCTAGCTTCGGCCAGCATAAGGAAATCAATACTGAGCACATTTCCATAACAAGACTTTCAGATGACATTCGTTTGATTTATTTACAGAACACTGGTTCTGCTACTAAACAAAGCATGTCAGTGTTCTGTTCATTTGTGCAACCTGTTCTCTCATACATCAATCCCTTTGTAAAGGTCTAACAATCAAATCAACAACAGCAATGGAAAGCCAGTGACAGAGCAAGAGCCGAGCTACTGTTGGTGGTCAGAGCAAAGTGAGACTTAATGCCAGATAATCTAAATGTGCAAATGCTAAAGCTTACATATATAATTTATACTTTCAATCATTAGTCATTATCAGGATTGACCAAACCATTCCCTAAAACTAAAATAAAACATACAACTGTATTAATCACTGGAAATATATTCTAGTACAACATGAGTGAAGTATGAAGTATGATACAAATCTTATGTGAAATACTCATAGTGAAGGCCATAGCTGATAACTGAAAACTTAAAAGGAAAAAAAAATACCTTAACCAACATGGTCCCAGATAATAACCAACAAGCACTAACTGAACTTCAAGGTGCTAGTTTGTGTTATATTTGGTCCAAAAATCAATTATTGAGCAAGTATGTAAAATAAATAAATAAATAAATAAAACAGTATTCTGTTTTATTAGTAAACTGTCTCCTTACCTAACTCTGATTCGCAACTTTAAGCTTTTAATAATGGTTTATAATTTGTCGGATTTCATGGGAAATGTCAGTTTGACATCATTTGGCCTTTCTGTTCCAGAAAGAAGAAGACCCGGCTACTATATCGTGTGTGAGGGTGCTGAGGATGGTGAAGTGGTTGTAGCTTGTCCTTACAAGAGTTGCATAGAGTTTAAACTTGTCACCTATATGGCGGCTTTTAATCTGGATAGTTCTAAACGCAATCACCGTTGACATCTTGGGAATCAGCTGTTGTCAAAACCAAGAAGCCTCGAACTGCATAGAGCCTGCAGTCAAAAAGGGAAAGCGAGAGAGCCCGTGCTAAAACGAGAATAAATATTAGCATGGCTTTTGAGAGGTGGTGACAACTCAGAGATCTGAAGGGATTGAAGGTTGACACAGAGATGGCTTTTTTTCTGCTGAACAGGTCAGACATTTCAGCGGCTCAATAGGTAGCTCAATAGCTAACATTATCCCACTTGTTCGCTTGTTTCAGCTAGGTATCGAGATTCCTATGTTGTTGTTGTTGTTTTTTTTGCTATGGTCAGTGTAGTAAATTGCACTTATTTTCTGCTATCTGTGAGAGAATGCAGCTCACCTTTACTCCAAGGAAACTGTATCCATATTGGAGCTAATATACAACCCATAGAAACACCTCAAACCATTGAATTCATCCATGCAGAGGAGCAGCACAACCCATGTAAAAAAAATTAACTTGCAGTTTTATGTTTCAAAAGTTCAAGTTTAAGCTCTCAAAAATTTGAAAACAAACATGTATCTCAGATACTTGTGTGTGCACTAACAGTTTCTGTGGCCAACTTACAAATCAGTACAAATCTCTCCAAAATCAGTTCCAAATTCCCTCAGAACAGCTAATCTGTTCTGAGGGAACACACACACTCTTCACCCTCCTGCCGTCTGGAAAAAGATACCGAAGCATTCGGGCCCTCACGGCCAGACTGTGTAACAGCTTCTTCCCCCAAAGCCATCAGGTTCCACAATACTCAGAGACTAGACTGACACACACACACACACACACACACACACACACACACACACACACACACACACACACACACACACACACACACACACACACACACACACACACACACACACACACACACACACACACACACACACACACACACACACACACACACTCTGAACTGAACACCACCCCACTCCCGTTGCAATATTACCACATTCCTGCATTGACTCTGTTGCATTTTTGCTGCTACTGTATTTATAAAAAATATAGTATTTAATGTCTTGTCACTATTATACACTTTACCTGTCTGCTACTACAATAACAATAACTGCTATGTCCATGTTTGGTATAAGCTAATCTGCTGAAGACTAAGTCATAGCATGCTATGTTTACATTTAGACCATTTTTTAAATATATATTGCTATTCTTTGGCACCTATCTTTTGCATTACCCATTATATTGGACAATTCCACAGAAAAACTGTGTAAACCTTTCATGGAAAATCAAACTGTGATGACAGTGGGTTATGGCAAAGCTTACCTCCACTTTATTTGTACCTTTCTGGCAATTCAGGGTGGTTGAAAAAGCTGAACTATTGCTCACAAGAAAGTCTGCATTAGATGCAAGAGCATGGAAACTAATCTACATTGGCTACACATGCAGTGAAATATCTTCATACTGACCAGCCATGCTTATCAACTATAATAATTTTCACATGTCCAAGATTTTCTATTGTAGGGGAAAAAAGCATATGTATTCTCACTCTATGTTCAAGTTTTAAAGAAACATGTTAGTATTCCCTCAAATTCTTAAGTTTTGCAAAATGAGAATGGTGCTCTCTGAAATAACACAGCGATCAAAACACAATTTACTGTTCAAAGACACACACAAAGACTTAATTCATTACTTTAAGAATGACATTCACAGAAAAACCAATGGCACAGGCAATTTTTTTTTTTTTTTTTTTTTTTTTAAGAAAACTGGTTTAATAAAAGACAGCTATGGGTTCATAAAGGACTGACTATCTGATGTCACTTTTGATAGGTCTTCTTTAGGTTTCTTCTCATGTTGTCTCAGAGTTTTTCTGTTTTTCTATCACTGTTGCCTGTGGCTTGGTCAGAAAAAATCTTGATTTCTGTAAAGGTGCTTTATACCAATGACTGTTGCTAAAAGTGCTACAATTTAATTGAATAAAAATGTAATTAAACTACTATGACAGTAATTCTTTAAACCACTGTGTAAAACCATAAAAATTGACTCTAACCTATTGCCAGGTTTTCCCCTGCTGACAGAAGTCAGTGAGCTGATGACAGAAGAATCTGTGAGTTTTATGGAGACAGACAAGTTTCCTGTTCTCGGTTCTGGCTGGAAGCAAGCCAACTGAAGCCGACACTGTGGGCCACTGCTTAGCACTACAGGACTTGCAATGTGGAATGTACAACTCCCAGAAGCCCACAGGGCAGAGCCAGGCCTCAAAACTAGGTAGTGACCTTTGGGAAAGAAAGCAGAGGAGTGGATTCTTAAACACTTATCAGTGCAAATAGCATTTTTTCCAATCAAAACAATAACTGGCAGAAAAACTGACAGAAATTGCAAAAGCCTATAAATGCTTTTTCAAAACAGATATTTATGTAAACCACCCACAATTCATCACAAAACCTTTTGGAAAGAATAAGTAAGCTGAATTGTTTTTACTACTGTATATAAACTCAGTTAATGAAAAGTAGAATAAAAACAGCTATGGTAAACGTTGGTAAGATACAGTATCCTCTCATGTCTGTCTCAGAATAATATCTTTATTGAGTGTAATAGTAATATTTTTTAATTAATGCTATTTAGACATGTATTTTAAAGAAGATACCTTTAGAATCTCCAATAGAGTGATCTGTGATTGGTTGGACACTCTGTTGACCAGCCCAGTGTTCCTGAGGTGATGTGACATACCAGTCTCCGCGAGCACTGTGATTGGATATGCTCCAGAAACAAGGAGATTCAAAATCGCACGAGGTAATGGCTGTGGGTGGAAAAAAAGAGCTACATTAAAGAGAACACAACCCACACACTCATTCAGACATACGTTTTATCAGGGTGGTTGAAAAAGCTGAACTATTGCACAAAGAATGTCTGTGTTAGATGTAAGAGCATGGAAATTAATCTACATTGGCTACACATCCAGTGAAATATCTTCACACTGACCAGCCATGCTTATCAACTATAATATTGTCACATGTCCAAGATTTTCTGTTGTAGAAAAAAAAGCATATGTATGCTTATTCTATTTCCGGTTAGTATTACTACTGGAATACATACTGGAATACTAAAAAATGTTAGTATTCCCTCAAATGCTTCAGTTTTGCAAAATGAGAATGGTGCTCTCTGCGAAATAACAGCAATCAAATCACAATTTATGGTTTGAAGACACACACAAAGACCTAATTCATGACTTTAAAAACATATAATTCACAGAAGATCCAATGGCACAGGCAACTTTTCGAGAAGACTGTGGGTTCATAAAAGACAGCTTTTAACTATTTTGACATTAATGTGATTTTGCTGAAATGTGCCAGCCAACAAAAACAGTACCTGATTTGAATTGATGTATCTATACAGTATCTCACAATAGTGAGTACACCCCTCAGATTTTTGTAAATATTTGATTATATCTTTTAATGTGACAACACTGAAGAAATGACACTTTGCTACAATGTAAAGTAGTGAGTGTACAGCTTGTATAACAGTGTAAATTTGCTGTCCCCTCAAAATAACTCAACACACAGACAGTAATGTCTAAACCGCTGGCAACAACAGTGAGTACACCCCTAAGTGAAAATGTCCAAATTGGTCCCAATTAGACTTGTTAGTGTTACAAGGTCTCAGGTGTGAATGGGGAGCATGTGTGTTAAATTTGGTATCATCACTCTCACACTCCCTCATACTGGTCACTGGAAGTTCAACATGGCACCTCATGGCAAAGAACTCCCTGAGGATCTGAAAAAAAGAATTGTTGCTCTACATAAAGATGGCCTAGGCTATAAGAACATTGCCAAGACCCTGACACTGAGCTGCAGCATGGTGGACAAGACCATACAGCGGTTTAACAGGACAGGTTCCACTCAGAACAGGCCTCGCCATGGTCGACCAAAGAAGTTGAGTGCACGTGCTAAGCGTCATATCCAGAGGCTGTCTTTGGGAAATAGACGTATGAGTGCTGCCAGCATTGCTGCAGAGGTTGAAGGGGTGGGGGGTCAGCCTGTCAGTGCTCAGACCATACACCACACACTGCATCAAACTGGTCTCCATGGCTGTCGTCCCAGAAGGAAGCCTCTTCTAAAGATGATGCACAAGAAAGCCCGCAAACAGTTTGCTGAAGACAAGCAGAATAAGGACATGGATTACTGGAACCATGTCCTGTGGTCTGATGAGACCAAGATAAACTTATTTGGTTCAGATGGTGTCAAGCGTGTGTGGTGGCAACCAGGTGAGGAGTACAAAGATAAGTGTGTCTTGCCTACAGTCAAGCATGGTGGTGGGAGTGTCATGGTCTGGGACTGCATTAGTGCTGCCGGCACTGGGGAGCTACAGTTCATTGAGGGAACCATGAATGCCAACATGTACTGTGACATACTGAAGCAGAGCATGATCCCCTTCCTTCGGAGACTGGGCCGCAGGGCAGTATTCCAGCATCATAACGTATTTTGCCCTGCTAAAGAAGCTGAGGGTGAAGGTGATGGACTGGCCAAGCATGTCTCCAGACCTAAACCCTATTGAGCATCTGTGGGGCATCCTCAAACGGAAGGTGGAGGAGCACAAGTTCTCTAACATCCACCAGCTATGTGATGTCATCATGGAGGAGTGGAAGAGGACTCCAGTGGCAACCTGTGAAGCTCTGGTGAACTCCATGCCCAAGAGGGTTAGGCAGTGCTGGAAAATAATGGTGGCCACACAAAATATTGATACTTTGGGCCCAATTTGGACATTTTCACTAAGGGATGTACTCACTTTTGTTGCCAGCGGTTTAGACATTAATGGCTGTGTTGAGTTATTTTGAGGGGACAGAAATTTACACTGTTACACAAGCTGTACACTCACTACTTTACATTGTAGCAAAGTGTCATTTCTTCAGTGTTGTCACATGAAAAGATATAATCAAATATTTACAAAAATGTGAGGGGTGTACTCACTTTTGTGAGATACTGTATATGTTCATTATTTCTGCCTGTTGCTACATAACACTTTGGTAGTAAAATCTACAGTGTGTGTCCCAAAAGATAAATACTCATTTTATGGTTCATAAGAAGCCACAGAAAAATAAACAAACATCTTTACGTTGCTGATTGTGGGTGCAGTAAAAATATTCTTCTGGGGAAACCAATTCCAAAAAGATCTACAACCTTATTTAACTATGTCATTCAATAAATACTTGATTAACATCTACTAATTCTTAAACCTTAAAACACCAACAGTGCTGATATCTTAGCAAGTGAAGATATTGTAAATACAGACAGATTTGCAGTACCTAATAGAGTCATGTGAAAAAATAAGTATACCCTATGGAAATTATTGGCTTTTTTGCAACTTATTTGGACAAGCAAACATTTGGTCCTCTTTGAAACAGTGCCTATTAATAAAGTTGACATACTTGAACAAAATTAGCTTTTTCAATCATTTATTCAACAGAAATATCAGTAGATGTGATATTCTTCTGTGGGAAAAATAAGTACACCCTTGGAATCACAAGCTAGTATTGCCCCCTTTAGCAGAAATAACTTCTTGTAGGCACTTTGCATAATTGTTCAATACAATTGAATTCAATTTTATTTGTATAGCACTTTTAACAATGGACATTGTCTTAAATCAGCTTTACAGAAACATATAAACACAGGATACAGATTTTAAGTGTGTAAATTTATCTGTATTGAACAAGCCGGTGGTGATGGTGGCAAGGAAAAACTCCCTAAGACGATATGAGGAAGAAACCTTGAGAGTAACTGGGCTTGCTGAAATTTTTGATCCCTCTTCCATGCAATATTCTTTCAGTTGCAAGATGTTTGAGGGTTTTCTTGGATGTACTGACTGTTTCAAATCCCCCCACAACATTTCAATGGGATTCAAATCTGGGCTTTGACTAGGCCATGCCATAACTCTCAATTTCTTCTTTCTGGGCCATTCCTTGGTGGATTTGCTAGTGTGCTTAGGATCATTATCCTGTTTAAATGTCCACTTTCGGTTCAACTTCAACTTCCGGACAGATGGCCTCACATTATCTTCAAGCACTCTTTGATATGATGTAGAACTCATAGTTGAATCGATGAATGTAAGCTTTCCAATCCCTGAGGCAGTGAAGCAACTCCAAACCATAACATTTCCACCACTGTACTACACAGTTGGAATGAGGTGCTTCTCCTGAACAGCTGTCTCTGGCCAGTGCCAAACATGTCTGCTGTTACTGTGGCCAAACAACTCTATCTTTGATTTATCTGTCCAAAGCAGATAATTCCAAAAGGCCTGGTATTTGCCTATATGTTCATTGGCAAACTGTAGTCTTGCAAAGGCTTTTTCCTGGCACATCTCCCTTACAGGTCAAATTTGTGCAATCTTTTTCTGATTGTAGAAGCATGCACTTTGACACCAACAGCTGCAAGACTTACTAGCAGATACTATCATGAAATTTTGCAGTTCTAGACTTCTTTTTGCATCAGACAGTCTGCTCTATGGCTGAATTTGCTGGGATGGTCAGTCCTGGGCAAAATGGCATTGAAATCTGCACCACTTGTAGATGATTTTCCTTACACTGGAATGATATATTTCAAATAATTTGGAGAGCCTTTTAAATCCCTTGCCAGACTCATAGGCATCCATAACCTTTCTTCCTGAAGGCCTTAAAGAACCCTTTAGATCTTGTCACGATGACACCACACACCTCAATAACAAAGGATACACCAGACACTAGATACAAGAGGGGTATAAATAAGACAGGTTCCACCTGCACTCCATAAGCAGGTTCTAATCACTGGCACCCAGTCTTCAACACGTGATTCTGTCACGTAATGGAGGCACAGATGGAAGCAAGTGCAGGTACGACAGGTCAATAATATAACGCCCAATTTAATAATATAAAGTCCAAAGGATCAGGCAGAAATCAATACCTCAGACAAGGAAGGGTCAATAGATCAAGCAAACAGTCCAAACTAGGCAAGGGAAAGAGACAAGGTCAGGAACATGAACAAAGTGAAAACCAGATAAACAAATACGGTATCAAGGCTTGGTAATGACAGAGACAGAAGGCAACTGAGCATATACTTTGCAATTTGCTCTGTGTGTGTGAAAATCTCTTAAGAGGAGTGTGTCGGTGTGTATGTGATTGAGAACAGGTGTCTATAATCAGAACTCTGGAGCACGTGTTCGTCCTCGTGTGTGGGAAGTGTAGTTGTCATCGGTTATGGTTGTAGTTAGTGGAGTATTCTGGAAAATGGAGTCGCTGGCTTACGTTGACATGACAGATTAAAATTTTATAGATTCGAAGGTATGATAAATGTAGGGATGTACTTACTTTTTTACTCCATGTGACTGATCTGTTTTGTTTTTTTTTGTTCATTTAAAATGTGAAAATTACTACAAAATGTCAATTTTATGTGTCATTTGATAGTGTATCATCTTGATTAATAGCCACTGTTTCAAAGAGGATCAACTGTTTACTTGTTCAAATATGTCAAAAAAGCCAAGAATTTTTTTTCCACATGACTGCATTTCTCATTAGCAGTTGAATATAAAACAAACATAAGTGAACCAACAGATACAATACATAGCCAATGGTTTGTGGACACCTGACCATCAGACCCATCCATCCATCCATCCATCTTCAACCTTTGTACTGGGGGAGGAAACCGGAGCACCCGGAGGAAACCCCCACAGCACGGGAGAACATGCAAACTCCACACACACATGGCCCCAGCAGGAATCGAACCCCAGACCCTGGAGGTGTGAGGCAAACGTGCTAACCACTAAGCCACCACTAAGCGCTCCAGATCCATACAGTATGTGCTTTTTCAACATCCCATTCCAGATTTAATTCCCCTTTCCTTTTATAATAACCTCCATTTTTTTCTGGGAAGGCTTTCCACTTTTTTGGATCATGACTGTGGGGATTTATGTTCATTCCGCCACAAGAGCATTAGTGAGGTCAGGCACTCATGTCAAGCATGGAGGCCTAAGGCACAGATGGTGTTCTAATTCTTCCCAAAGGTGTTCAGTGGGGTTGAGGTCAGGGCTCTGTGTAGACGACTTGAGTTATTTCACTCCAACCTTGGCAAATCATGTCTTTTTAAACCTCACTATGTGCACAGGGGCATTGTCTTGCTGGAACATGTTTGGGCCTCTTAGTTCCAGTGAAGGGAAATTGTAATGCTACAGCATAGAAAGACATTCAAAACAATTGCATGCTTCCACCTTTGTAGCAACATTTTGAGGCTCACATATGGATGTGATGCTCACACTATGAGTCCTCACAAACTTGTGAAAACTCATGGTGTATTTCAATCTGTGCAAAATAATGCAAATCAGTGCAAAAAATTTGAGCTTTTTTGTGGGTCTTTGTATTATTCTAGTATTATTTCCAATGTTCTGTAATGCGAAATTTATCTGACAGATCAAATAAATGCAGAATAGCCAGTCAGTGTTTTACATACTACTAATGAGCTGCAAGAATAGTCACAAAAACCCTAACCCTAACCCAAGGAAATTTACCATTTTAAGGAAAAAATAAGGTAATTTTGAAATTGATGGCAGTAAGACATCTCAAAAAAGCTGGGACAGAGCCATGTTTACCACTGTGTAGCATCCCCTCTTCTTTTAACAACAGTCTGTATACGTCTGGGAACTGAGGAGACAAGTTGCTGGAGTTTTGGGAGAGGAATGTTGTCCCATTTGTGTCTGATACAGGTTACTAGATGCTCAACAGTCCTGGGTCTTCGTTGTTGTATTTTTCATTTCATGCACCAAATGTTTTCAATTGGTGAAAGGTCTGGACTGCAGGCAGGCCCATTCAGCACCCAGACTCTTCTACTACAAAGCCATGCGGTTGTAATAGATGCAATATGTGGCTTAGCATTGTCTTGCTGAAATATACCAGGCCATCCCTGAAAAAGACGTCATCTGGATGAAAGCATATGTTGCTCTAAAACCTGTATATACCTTTCAGCATTGATGGTGCCTTTCCAGATGTGCAAGCTGCCCATTCCATAGGCACTAATGCACCCCCGTACCATCAGAGCTGCAGGCTTTTGAACTGAGTGCTGATAAACAGCCGGATGGTCCCTCTCCTCTTTGTCCGGAGGATGTGGCGTCCATGGTTTCCAAAAAGAATGAAAAATTTAGATTCGCCAGACTACAGAACCGCATTTCACTTTGCCTCAGTCCATTTTAAATGAGCTTTGGCCCAGAGAAGACGGTGGAGTTTCTGGATCATGTTGACATATCGCTTGTTCTTTGCTTTATAGAGCTTTAACCAGCATTTGTTGATGGCGCGATGAACTGTGTTCTGAGTTCTGGAGGTGTTTCTGAGCCCATGCAGTGATTTCCATTGATGCAGTGCAGCCTGAGGGCCCGAAGATCATAGGCATGCAGTACAGATTTTCGCCCTTGTCCCTTGTGTACAGAGATCTCCCCAGATTCTCAAAATCTTTTGATGATATTATGTACTGTAGAGGATGAGATATTCAAAGTCTTCGCAATTTTACGTTGAGGAACATTATTCTGAAATTGTTCCACAAATTGTAGATGCAGTTTTTTGCAGATTGGTTGCCAATTAACCTAATTAGTTGTAAAATGTTCCTTCAGCTGTTTCTTTTTAGTAACACTTACTTTTCCAGCCTTTTGTTGCCCGTCCCAATTTTTTTAAGACGTGTTGCTGCCATCAAATTCAAAATGACCTTATTTATTTTCTTAAAATGGTACATTTCCTCCATTTAAACATTTTATATCTTTTCTATGTTATATTGTAAATAACCTATGGGTTTATGAGATTTGAAAAACATTGCATTCTGTTTTTACTTACATTTTACACACAGAGTCCCAACCGTTTTGGAGCTGGGGTTGTACATACACTGGATGAAAAACTGTGATATTTCGACTATTCGTACTATTTCCCTTTGCTTAATCCTGACCATATAATTCATTGTCTTTATTTCTTAATTTAAACCAGGTTCCTATTGCAGAAGTGGAAAAGAGGCCAGTGCTTTACCTTGGCTTGTTTCTGCTGGACTTGAGTGATGAGGATTTAACTGCATTGGAAAACTTGCCTCTACAGTTCTATCCAAGAGAGCATGACTGATCCTGATCACTGTGGAGAGAGATACAGAGAGAGATAGAGCCATATAATAGTTGAAACATGAGCACTACTCAATTTAACAATTTAAAGCCTTTTATTTTTACTTGAAAAAGGCCCATTGATCCACTGGCATTCATTAAAGGAATGACAGCTAAAGCAAATCAATGTCTGATGTGAAGAGTTTAGAGAATGCAAGGACCTTTACTGAGTCTGATCTGTGAATTAAAAGCACAGATGTCTGACACGTGCAAAAAATTTTTTGCTCCTGTTCACCAAGGACTACACTCTGCTTGGAAGTCAAATTCATTGTGACTACAAGACTACAAAGATGGGAAGGTCTCAAAAGAATTGCAGAATTCTCCACATCTATGATTGGTCACGTTCAGCACCCGTGTGGATTTAAGACAGTTCATTCCACACATCTAGTTACTGCGATGCATACATAACCAAATTAGTGCATCCAATACAGTATGTTTTGAAGGTCACTTGTAAGAAGCAGCATATTTACAGCAGGTTTCTCCTGATAAAATCAGCTGCAAGTGCTGTACCACAGACCTATTAAGGCATTAGAGCACCACTAAGCACACTGCATAAGGCAAGAGTCTTCAGTTGGCAAAGGGCCTGAGTGGCTACAGGTTTCTATTCCAGTCAAATAGGAATCAAAACTAATAGCATTCAAAGACCAAGATGTAATGAATCACACAAAGAGAATCAGATGTCTGCCTACTTTGTTGCAACAGAAAAAATGTTCAGTCACAATGGCTGTTTGTAAGTAATATCTTTCACATACGATCTGCTAATGTCTTATTCACCATATGTTGTGGATAAGCACTCACACAAGCACAAGCACAAGCACAAATGACTGTTGCCATCTCAACTCCTCATGTCCTTACAAGATAATAAATTACAACATTAAAAATCAAAAACTAATCTATGACTTTTTGGTCAGTAATAGGAACAGATGTGTTGGCTATTGGGACTCCCTCCACAACACAATTTGTGTGTTAGTGACTCTAGGTGTTTGCCCATTAGAAGTCCTTACAGATGCAAAAGCTACGCTGTGTGTCTTTATTTTCAGCACTCCTTAATGATATTGCACTAAGTATCATTACTCACTTAAATAATATTATAGAAAGAGAGGTAAAGTGATAAAGACCCAAGTGCACTCCAGAGCACCACTCAGATACACACACACACACACACACACACACACACACACACACACACACACACACACACACACACACACACACACACACACACACACACACACCTTTGTTTTTGGGAGGTGGTAGGAAACCAGATAGCCTGGACAAAACTCACATGGCCTCATTGAGAAGCTGTGAAACTGCACAGAGAGTAACCTGAGCTCAGGGAACCTAGAGCTGTGAAGTGGCAATGCTATTCAAGCTTTTCAAGCATTACTGTGATTTACGTGTGTGTGAGCACATATAGCATACAGTTGTGAACCATTTAGAATTGTCTATATTTCTGCATAAATATGATATAAAACATCATCAGATTTTCATCAGAAGTCCTAAAAGTACAGAATAGCTTCAACTCTGGGATGTTGGTGGGTTTCCTCACTTTAACTGCTTACTTCAGGTCCTTCCACAACATTTCTATTGGATTAATGTCAGGACTTTGACTTAGTCATTCCTAAACATTAACTTTATTCTTCCCCAACCATTCACACCGTACAATGACTTTGCTTAGGGTCATTGTCTTGCTGCATGACCCACTTTCTCTTTAGATGATGTCTTAGGTCATATTTATGTCAGAAAAAAATTCTAAACTGTCAATCAACATAGTATATCAGCTAATTTCACATATCTGCAATAACAAATTTGTTCAGTCTGGAATTTATTTAGCTTTGTTACCCATTTTATAACTCTCTTAATTAATGAATGTTCTGTCCATAATCAAATGCAAGACATCACCAAGAAATTACTCTTGTGCTGGCACAGAAATATACTCATTTGGCTTTAACTGTATCATGATGCACCCTAACCTCTTGGCCTTGAAGCACATCTCTGCTTTCCAAGTTTTACAGGCTTTACAATTAACTTACAAAACTCTTAGTCATTTGTCTGTGCAGTTAGTTGTTTTTGTATATTTGGTAACTTTTTTGCTTGAACATTCTTTTGCCTGTTTGTTTGCTTTTATTTATTCCTCAGGAATTTTAAGATTCTGAATCATCCAGACTCTAGACAATAAAAGAAAATTAATATATTATTTTAATACCTTTCGGGGCCTTTAATATTTGTAAGTATAACATTTTCCAAGATCAACTGTTTGATCTTACACAACACAACACAACTGGCTATTTGTTGGTGCACTTTGCAAAGGAAAGTCTACTTATTTGAGAATTTGAAGATAACAAGCACACAAACAGCACATAGCTTTCTGCCAGTAAAAAGTCAGTGGCTGATTAGTAGAACTGGGAGAATTCCAGGTGTTAAATTTAGACATACAATACTTGTTGCAGCATAGGCTGTGGGCAGCTCCACTCTGAGCCACATGCTCTCACACACACACACACACACACACACACACACACACACACACACACACACACACACACACACACACACACACACACACACACACACACACACACAGGAAGCCTATCGATCGCGTCCCTGCTTCCCAATACAGAAGGCAATGAATGCAGCCCTCTGAGATCCCTAATTGTTTGAATCTTTCCAGGCCGGTCACATGACAATTGACAAATATACAGGTTTACAGTTAGGCCAGACAGTTCACTGAGCCATTAATCAATATGGACAGCAAAAAAAGAAAAGAAAGGGCAGAAAAGGTCAGCTTTAAAAAAAAAAAAGAAAGACATTAGAGGAAGCCGCAAGAAAATGCGCCAAACTTTCAGATTTGTTTGCGACAGCAACAAGCCTAGATAATAGCAATGCAGCTACTGAGATAGGTGTCTATGGCACACACAGTGTGGCATTGTATAATGCTAGCTACTTTAGCAATGACTTTTGTGCAATCATTCCAGTGCAAATAATATAAATGCAAATTACCTACCGTGAAAAGGTCACAGAAGATATCTACTGCTTTAAATCATCATAAGCTTATAGCTTGACAAATTTCTAGCTAGATAGCTATCTTTCCTTCATCTTCAGTTTAGTGCTTAGTCATTTTAACATCAAGGTATTTTCAAAGCATCTCTGGGATATTTATGAATAACTGTTTTCTTAGATTCAAAATTCTTATGTGGACATCTAATTGTGGCAGATAGTTAATGTTTTTGTATTCCTTATTCATATTTGCATTGCTAGTGGCCTACCGGGGGAACCACATTGTTTAAAGATTAGCATGTTTGCCTCGCACTTCCGTTGTTGGTAATTCGAATTCTGCCTTTGTCTGTGTGCATGCGGAGTTGCATGTTCTCTACGTTCTTTGGGGGTTTCCTCTGGGTACTCCAGTTTCCTCCCCCAGTCCAAAGACATGCGCTATAGGCTGATTGGCATCCAAATTGTCCGTAGTGTGTGAATTTGTGTGCAATTGTCCTCTGCGATGGGTTTGCTACCCCATCCAGGGCATCCCCGCCTTGTGCCCTGAGTCCCTTGGGATAGGCTCCAGGCTCCCACTCGACCCTGAGTAGGATAAGCATGTATGGACAATGGATGGATGGATGGATAGTGGCCTGTGGTGTATGTTTATCAATACAGTAGTAAATGTTAAAACAACAGTTTGGTTTAAAGGAAATAAGGTGGAAATAAAGTAAGAGTTGCAAGTTTAAGCATGAAAATTTAAGTCAGACTTGTCTAAGTCAAAATATAATGTTAAGAATGATTTCATTTGAAATTAGCCATAGTCTTTTAGATTTATTTTAGGCCTGTTAATTTTTATTTATTTTCTGCATATATTTATTTAATTTGTTTTATAGTTGGTACCAACTGTGCAATATCTTTGAAAATAAATAGTCAAAAGACTTTAAACTGTGGATTTGTCATTGCTGACATCCCACGTCTACATAACATGTGATGCTCAGCACATTTTATGTGAGCCACTAAAAAGGCTAACACATCCACTGGCCGGTTGACTTTCCAAATGCAGCTTGTTTGTTCATGTCATAAAAATGTCTATTTAAGTGAAAGCAGATGAGGCTTAATCATTTGGTTTTGATAATATGAGCTGGACTCAGGTGAAGCCTTTGGCTGTATACTGGCTCCCACAAAAACAGTAGTACAGAGTGATTTTTACTTTCATGGAGGTGGAAGCAAGGAGGTCAGATATTAATCAAGACAAACAAAGTTGATGTTCATAAATATGGGAGTATTTGGGTGCTTATACGGAGCTGAATGAGATTCATTTACTGCATTTATTCATTTATTTTCAGTGAAGTCAAAGCGACAGTAGTTTAAATTGCTTTAAACTGCTTTAAGTCTGTTAAGAAAATAATGCGGGTAGGTGCAAACAAAAATAATAACTGAGGACATGGATAACATTGGTAAAAATTTCTGCAGAAGTATAAGGGGTTAGTTAGAATTCCTTTGGGAGAACAGGATTGGTCAGAATTCCTTCTGGCATACTGCTTGGATACTGCTTCCTAATCTGGCATACTGCTTGGATAATGTAAAATGGTTATCCACTACTGGTAGAGGAAGGAATGTGTAAGGACATGGTAAATGGTCTGTACTTATATAGCGCTTTTTTTACCTTAGTGGTTCTATAAAGCGCTATACACTGATTTTCAGTCACCCATTCACACAGACACAACAAACCAGTGGAAGCAGAGCTGCCATGCATGGAACTAACTGGCCAGTGGGAGAAACTTGCGGTTCAGTGTCTTGCCCAAGGATGTGGAGAGGGGACTCGAACCGCCAACCCTAGGATTAGTGGACAACCCACTTGAGCCACATGATGTCATGAAGTCATGATAACAACACTATATATAAGAAAATGTCAAAGAACAAGAATTTAAAATGGCATGTGGATTTTAACTGGCATTATGTACTCTACGTCATGTGATTTTAAGTGCGCTCCAGTCTAATTTGAAAGCCTGGAAATTATGTGAAAATACAGAAGACTACTGTGGTAAACATTCTAATTGATTTCATGTTGTTTCTATTCCTGAACCATTCCAAATATGCGACTGTACTCTCCCATTTCAGTACTCATGAAAACTCTTCAATGTCAGTAAAAAAAAAAAAAAAAAGGGTTAGTGAAGGATAACTTTAGTTTTGCTGCGTCTTTTTTCAAAATTTGTGATGCAGTTAGTGGAGTTTTTTTTTCTTCTTTTTTTCTTTTTAGAAAACTACTGAATTAGCAAAACTGCAATTGCACAAAATTGTTTTGCACGGTCTTTCGCAGAGATGTTTGTTGGTAAATGAGACCTTTTAGCCATACCGATGTTTGATGCACAGGAACTGAAGGGAGCTTTGGCTGAATGTACATTGTGATGATGTCACATGGCACGTTGTGATGATGTCACAAAACGTCTTGTCCAAAATCTGCTGTAATTTTCAAAAAAATTGCAAGCTCCTGCAAATATTGTGGAGTTTCATTGATTTTGCGTTAATTTCTGCGATTGCAAAATCCTCAAGGGACTGCTTTAGGGTGGACATACAGTGATTTTAATCTCTGAGAAAATGCAATATTTTCAACCAAATAAATTAGTTTACTGCACATCACAATGTTGTGTGTCTGGTCTGCACCCAAGGCAGCCCTGTAGAGACTACTGGGTAACCCGAATACAGTACAGCAATTTGAAAACACAACTAACTTTCCAGTCAATTGAGTAAAGCCTAAGGGTTTGTTCAGGCACAGAAAATGTTGTGCTTAGACTAATTGTTCTTGAATGACTGTCTGTGGTTTTCCCTATTTTGCCTGCTGGCCTAATTTTTCCCCCAATTAGACTGTTCAAGGCAGACAGACATCAGTGTGATGTTATTTAATTACACACGCTTAGTGCCACTGTTTCATTTTCCTTCTTTAGACATGATTGCAGTATTTCTGCAATGTGGAGAAAATAATATATCATTTAAAATTAAAAAATCAGTCACCAGGCTAATACTGGTACTTTATCTGTATAAGACCACCACATCGCTGTTGAATTTTTTTATTTGATTGGTCAGAAGGTGTTTATTAATTTTCTATAATAGCAGTTCTGACAACAGTGATGGCTGTAATTCGAATGATTTAAAGGTTTATATTAATGTGCTTATTAATGACATTTATTTAACATTTATGGAACAAATCTCCAGTGTCAATAAGTTTTCTACTATGGGAGAGACTTTCCATTTTCTCTGTAACATGAAAAGTTTTGTCTTACTAACTTCAAGGGAGAGGAAAAAAGAGGCTGGTAAAGGAATGACTGGTTATATTTGCAATAATGAACGTGACGTACAGTGTAACTACAAATGGTTAAAAAGTACAATTTGAATTTCATTAATAAAAAAAAATCAGTGGCAAATTCACTATAGTATAAAAGGCAAACCACTGTGTTAACAAACACTTCAGAACATGCTGTAATAAGTAGATAATCCACTGCAGCATCATAACACACTCTTACCACAGTCATACCACACAGTCTTAGCTTGTTTTCCTATAACAGCATGCCCCAGTATGTTTTATTCCTTACAGAAACAATTTCATGAGAAAAGTCTTATCTCAATTTCACAGTATGGGTCAAAACAAATTACAGAAAGCATAACATCTCAACCATAAAAAGAAGATAATAGCAGTATTTCATGGTTTACTGTCTATCCGGAGCTTTAGGCTATCAAATGAAAACTTTAAATCCGTCCACTAATGAAAGGAAGTCAATCTTTGGTGGTAAGAATAGACTTAATGATGTGGATGATACTAACAGAAATAGACATGTGACAGATTTGGAAACAAAAATTTACTAGCACATTAAAGTCTGGACTAAATAGTGCCGATGCCAAAATAGACTGACATTTCAACCCCCATTGAGCATCCTGTGACAACACAGCATGTGACATGCCTTCAAATACACAATATAAATTATGATTAGCCAAAAAAAAGGGAACATTTAACAGTTGTCTGTTATGTTTGACAAGTTTAAGATGAACTGAACCCCAATCCCAAACCCAAATCATTGGTATAATATCCCAAAAAATTGAAACATGATCCACAATCTTTTTTCCAAGATGAAAACTAATCAGTACGTAATTAATAATGCACCTTCCTGAAATAAAAAATATAAAAAATATAATGAAATCTAATGGCATTATCCTTAATAAATAACACAATGTGAGAACGTACGGAGCCCCTAAAGGGACATGGTGGTGGAAAAAAATTGGGATGGGATAAAAATATATTTTTTTAAACTTTTGCATTTCCCCAAGAAACTTTTGTGTTCCCTAGCAAAACCTGTTATGAGTTCGGTCAAACACTTCCTGTTTATTTTCCTGCTGGTAGTGGTTCAGACAGCTCCACAGATTCACAATGGAGAGGTTCATAGAGTTTTATTTTGAACTTGGACTCAAATATAAAGAAATGCGGTCTGTGCTTAGTTCAAGGCACAGTTTTGACGTAAATGAAAGACACATGAAAAGGATATTACACGAAAGAGCATTTTCGATTAAAAAATTACTCAAGTCATGCTGTGAAGATACAAGACTCGCTAGCCGTCTCAGGTCCGGGAGATCTCTTATGGATCCGGAAGAGGAGCCGGAGACGAGTGCTGCTATCTCTTGCTCTGTCTTCTGGGTCCGGCTCACTGCTGGAGCTTGCATTACAACTCCTCCTTCCGCTATGGAAAGCCAAAAAAAAAAAACACAAAAATAATAGTAATAATTCCTCTCTGACAACGAGGAGCCAGAAGGATGTGCTAAAAACTGAGAGAATCATATAAAGAGCTGCTTGAAGTGATTACTAAGGCTGGATGAGCTTTTTTCTCCCCAGTGAAAGTAAATCCCTCACACTACAGAAACTCCCCTTTCTTCCAGAAGTGCATGACAAAATATCAGGCTTCTGGGGGAAAACCATGCATAAGCCATATTTATAACCCCACGATGACGGACGATTCGGCCATTGTGGGGAATGAACGGCATGGCTATTTAGCTATGCTGAAGGTGGAGGAGGCGCTTGCAAGCTACCTCTCTCCATCGATGGCAGGTAATTTGGGGGGCCGGCTTTGCCATCCAAGTCACTGTGTAAGGCCACCATGGCATTGATGGGTAAGGCCTATGCAGTAGTAGTCTTGCTTGAGGGTCACTTCAGACAGTGACAGTGTTGCAGGCCTACCAAGCAGACCTGTTGAGTGAGCTCAACATATGGCAGCATTCAGCCAGTTCCTTCCCTGTTGTGTCGAGTTCACCCGGGCATCCACGAGTGGAGCCTGGGCCAGCGCTAGTGTGAGGGAGACACTGAAGGCGAGTATGGCAGCCCGCCAACCAGGGGAACCCGGGCAGCCACAGTTGCGGCCTGCTACTAGGCCTGATCTGAGAATGGTCATAAAGGACAAGCAGACAAAGAGCAGCGGTTCTGAGGCGCCATGGAGGGACGTATGATCGGACATGAGGTTGTTAGGGCAGTTAGCCCCCAGTGCTACTGTAGGGCCTCCCCTAGTCAAGGCTGTCCAAAGTTTTCAGTGTTCTCTGGTCAGCGAGCTGTGACAGGGCAACAAAAATCTGATGCTTTCCCTCCAAAAGAATGTGGAATAGTTAACGTCACTAAAAGACCGTCTGGCAGCATGGAAACTACTGACAAATGTGTCTCCATGGGTTCTGTCTATCGTAGAAAAGGGTTACTGGGTCCAATTTAGAGCTCGATACCCCCGGTTCAAAGGTGTGCTCACCACAGTATTCAGCATAGACCAGAGCCTGACAATAGCACAGAAATGAAGATCCCTCTTGGACAAAGGGGCCATAGAACATGTACTCTGTTCCCCGAGGGAAGGAGGGTTTTACAGCCGTTATTTCCTGGTCCGCAAAAAATAGAGGAGTATGCGGCCAATTTTAGATCTGCATCATCTGAACTGTACTCTTTGGACATACAGGTTCAAGATGCTGACACCCAAACTTATCGTGCCACAGATTCAGTTTGAGGACTCGTTTGTGACGATAGATCTAAAAGGTGCATATTTCCACATAGAAATATCGCTAGCTTTTAAAGTGCATGGATGTCATTCTGGCTCCATTGTGACTTCAGGGCATCCGTGTACTAAACTACCTGGACGACTGGTTAATTCTAGCACGATCCAGAGAACTGGTGATTCAATATCGAGATGTTGTTCTCGCCCACATGAAGAGCTTGGGGCTCAGGTTGAACCTCAGAAAAGTATGCTTTCTCCAGTGCAGTGGACAACTTTTCTAGGGGTTATAAGGATTCTACTACGATGAGGGCGTTTCTATCCCCAACATGCGTAGGGTCAATCCTATCAAAATTGAGCAAGATAAAGCTGGATCTTGGCATCCCGTCCAGTCTCTATGGGAGACTATTGGAGCTTATGGCTACAGTAGCCTACATCATACCATTGGGCCTATTGCACAGGAGACCGTTTCACTGGTGGCTGAGAAGTCGGGGTTTCGTCCAAGGATGAAACCTCTGAGAGTAATCAGTGTCACGCAGCAATGCCTACGTGCTCTGAGAATTTGAGTGTCCCCAGTTTCTAGCCTTGAGTCACACTTTATGGGTGTCTCCTTAGAGCAAGACGGTAAAGACAGACACCTCCCTCGCGGGATGGAGTGCGGTCTTATACAGCTGTCCAGCTAATGGTCTCTGGAGCGGCCCTCATCTGAAGCGGCATATAACTTGCCTAGAAATATGGGCCATATTTCTAGCACTGAAATTTCTTCTTCCTCAATTGAGAGGTCACCATGTGTTTACAGACAACACAGCGGTGGTCTCATATATTGACCACCAGGGAGGATTATGTCCGTGCCCACTGTTCAGGCAGGGGCAACTAATTCTTCTCTAGGCAGAGGGAAAGTTTTGTCAGTGAGTGCAATGTACATTCTGGGCAACTGGTATGTTGGGGAGACATCCTGTTGAGGCAGGGGCTGAGGCCCAGGGATTGGTGGGTCCATCCACAAGTGGTGGAGTCCATATGGTGGAGGTTTGGCCAAGCAGGACTGCATGTGTCCGCCTCCGAGGAGACAACACACTGCCCGCTGTGGTTCGCCCTCACTCCTCCCGCTAGTCGCCATGGTGCACATGTGGCCAAGGTCACATCTGTACGCTTTTCCCCTGATCGCTCTGCTCCCACAAGTTCTAGCGAGACTTCGCCAAGACAGCCTTCATCTGCTGCTAGTAGCACCTTATTGGACAGCTCGAATATGGTTCTCAGAGATAATATCCCTGCTAGATGGCACTCCTTGGGAGATTCCCATCTGCAGGGATGCACCGTAGACCCAGTGAACTGCGCAATAGCTACAGTCCTGGAGTTCTTACAAGAACGTTTCTCAGCGGGGTGGGCTCCTTCTACAATCAGGGTTCATGTGGCCGCCGTTTTGGCCAGCCACGCCCCTGTTCATGGAGCCTCTGTGGGGCAACGTCCTCGACCTTCGAGGTTTATGCATGGTGTCAAGTGGCTGAGGCTCATCTGCAGGCCGCGCATACCTTCCTCGGACCTTCCTGTGGTCCTGGAAGGTCTGTCAGGTGCCCCATTTGAGCCCTTAGAGTCAGCCTCCTGAGAAGTTTCTGACTCTAAAGGTAGCTCTCTTCTCTTCTTCTCAGCTCTCTTCTGCTGGCCCTGACATCTCTCATGCGAGTAGGAGATCTGCAAGCTCTCTCAGTTGCCCCTTCCTGCCTTGACTTTACCCCTGGATTAGCCAAGGCCTTCCTGTATCCTAGGCTGGATTATATTTCTAAGGTAACTGCATCTGCTGCCCAGTCTGTGGTGTTGCAGGCTTTCTGCCCTCCTCTGTTCCTCACACTGGAATAAGAGAGAATGCACCTGCTGTGTCCAGTAAGGGCTCTCTGTACTTACATCCACCTCTCCAGCCAGTGGTGTAAGTCGGAGTAGCTGCTGGTCTGCGACTGTAGAGGTGATGCTGTGTCAAAGCAGCACTTCTCTAATTGGATAGTGGAAGCAATCTCTATCGCTTATGAGGTGCGTGGTCTCGCTACGCCTCTGGGCATAAGGGCTCATTCCACTAGTGGGTTCGCCTCCTCGAAGGTTTTGTCCAACAGGGTATTCTTACAGGATGGGTGTGCTGCTGCAGGGTGGTCTATGCCACACACATTCATTCGATATTACAGCCTGGATATTCATTCCACCCCGGGCTCGAGTGTCTTGCAGTGACTTCGGGCTTGGATCTTTTTGAACAGGCCGTACCCTCGGTATGACGGACTGGGTATTCTCATTCCCATAATGTTATGCTAAATGCAACATCTCGTTCCCTTCTCAGGGAACAGGGTCACATGCGTAACCCAGATGTTTTTTTCTATAGCAAAATAGCCTCTGACTCATACTCATAGCTCCGACTCACCAACAGAAACAGCAATCCTCACAGGAAGGCACCAGTGTCTCAACATGTACTGTGGCTAGCTACATTAACTAGTAGCTGTTCTTAATGATTATAGTAGCTATTGTTTTAAATGAACAATTCTCTGTTTGGAATAATATTAATGAATAAATTGAGCTTCATTCAGTGATGTACATCAGAACTCGTAAATCAATGCTATTGGTCACCCTTTACTTCTGTCTCGGTGTTTTACAAAATCTTAACCACTGAAAAGTAATTAGAAATGAGCATTTAAGTGCTTTATTTTATTTATTTTTTAAAAATCTTTTTGAACCCCTCCAAGGTTCAAAATCACTCCTACGACCTTGAATCACACACACACTCATCAGACAATTTAAAGATGCCAATTAGCCTACGTCTCTGGGCAAGGAAACCGGAGTACCCAAAGGAGAACATGCAAACTACACACACACAAAGCAAAGGCAGGAATTGAACCACAACCTCAGGGGTGCAAGGCAAACATGCTAACCACGAAGTCATTGGCAACTGCAGAATAATAAGCTAAAGTCAAACATCATGTTGCTTACCAGTACGAAGAGTAAGTCACTTGTTTATGAAAATTGAGTTTTAGACATGATGTTTTTGTTTTCCTCATAATTAAATGTATCTTAATATCATTTGTAAAAACAGGTCTTGTTGTCTTTATAACAGAAGTGTTAAGATTTCATTTTAAGGGTTTTCACTTTTTAAACCTTGCAAATGCAGTTCATGGTGTGCATTATTATAAAAGTAGATCAAACAGTAAGCTATGAAGTTTGCCTGGGATTTTGTTGAGGCTCTTCATGTGCCTTCAATATGAAGTTGTCAGAGGAGAAACTCAGGCTCAGCTTTAAGCATAAGGATTAATCTGAGGAGTCTGAATTATTCATATTGCTTAGTCTATAAGAAAAATAGTTGCATAACACATATGTTATAACTCCTTCCCTATCTTCAGGAAGGAGACTAGCAACAGATTTACAGTGTACCCTCGCACAAGTCTAAATCAAGGTTTTCTATTTATATTTATTTACTGGCATGTTACCACTACATTACTTTGATCATTTTTCAATTATTGTCATTTATTATATTTTAGCCACTTTCTGTTACATACTTTTTTCTGTCAATGCTAGTCATTATAATTATTGGCCTATTTTACAATGTTATTTTTGACTACCTTTTATTTCTTTATTTCTGTTTACCCCCACTTTTCTAGCTGCATTTAAAATGTATAAAATGTCTCAGACCTTCAGTTTTACTTTACAGTTTCAAATAATAGTAAAAATAATAATTCCTTTAATGGGAGGATGTGCTACTTTTGGTAGACATTAAGGAAATTCCAGGTTAACATACAATACAGGAAATTATTCTTCAGGATATGTTTTTTCTTCTCTTTCCAAACGCCGTCTTCACATACTTTGCAAGACTTTATAATAGGAAATCATTGTAACTGTTACAGGATTAATTAATTGCAATAAGCATGGATATAATACAGTTAAAGTGCAGATGCCTGGGAATGTTGAGACAATGAAGCACTGTTTAGGAAAAGTGTGAGTGGGGCCTCCTCACTGGTGCACTAGGAATGCATAAATGATTTTATAAGTATATTATGATCAAAATGCAAGGGTGTCATGATGGCAGAGCAGGTAGAGTTATCCTTTCTGTTCATTATGAGAGAGGTGTGAGTTTACTAAATCTACAGTCCCGTCCAAGAGATTCTTCCAGGCTGATAATGACCTAGAAGTTGAACTGTCATGTTAGCAGTCTCTGCCCTTGTGGACAGCCACCATCTAATCCTCAGGCCAACTTTTCATCTACCTCTCGACCTCATGGGCATTATTTACAGACCTGTTGCCCCAGAAATGATGTGCTGCTGCTACCTCGACATCACCATACACCTTCCTCTGGTTCTATAAGGTCACATTCCCAGCAGCATGAGTGTGGCAGTCATTTCCAAGAACCTTTCAGGGTAGCCTTAAGGTGAATCCTGTTCCTCATGACATTGTTGGCATACACTATCCAGGTGTTTCACACCACCCTTGGTGGTTGGGAGTGGTGTGGATCTATGAACTCCAGATTACAGCCAGGGATCCTTGTTATTCAGAACTGGCCCTGGCTTGACATGAAAGATCCAGGGACAGATGCATGCATGCAGATTTTTTATTTATTTATTATTATTTCCCTGAGAGAATTCTTAAACTGCTTCATCATCAACTACATGAACAAGATTTTGGCTACAGTCTGTAGGAACAAAGAGTAGAAATGGACCGATCAAAAGTAGAAGCAATCACTTCCTGTCCAATCCCACTCCTAAACTACCAAAGAGCTGCAGAGATTCCTGGGGTTTGCAAACTTCTACCTGCATTTTTATTTGAGTTGTCAGTTCCATAGCAGCACCCCTAACATCACTTCTAAATGGAAAAACAAAAGCCTTAAGTGGTCTGAAGCAGTCAATTGTGCTTTTCAACTGCTCAAAACTTGGTTTTACCACCACTTCCATACTCCACCACCCTGACACGTTACTGTTTATAGTGGAGGTCCACACATCCTAGAATGTGGTAGGAGCTGTCTAGCCACAATGCCATGGTAACACTGACAAAATACACCCATGTGCTTTCTTTTCTAGAAATCTATTGCTGGAGTTGCTCGCCATCGAAGCTGCCCTGGAGCAATGGAGACACTAGTCATTCCTGATTCTCATAGATCACCATAACCTGGAATATGTAAAATCAGCTGTATTTCCAAGCAGGGTGGCCACACTTCCTCACCTGTTTTCACATCACCTTTGACATCAAAAGAGCCCAACAGGAAGGCCCAATCCCAGAAGTTTGCCCCAGTGCATGAGGAATAAGGTCCGACAATCGGTCCACAACTCGCTGAGTTCTGGACATCCTGGTATCCAATGGTATCCAATGTAAGACCCCAGTGGTAGCGGGGGTCAGCGCTTGTGGACCAATTGTTGGAGCTCAGTGGTAGCTCAGTGGTTAAGATTTTGGACTACTGATCAGAAGGTCGTGAGTTCAAATCCCAGCACTGCCAAGCTGCCACTGCTGCTGGGCCCTTGAGCAATTACAGAAATGTAAGTCGCTCTGGATAAGGGCATCTGCCAAATGCCATAAATGTAAATGTAAGCAGAGGTTAGTGGAAAACAAAGTCTGGTGGCAGTTTCTGGCTTTCAACAAAGTCTGTTGAAAACTTTGTTAAAACTTGTTCAGTATGTGCCCAGTCTTGCAGCTCATGCCAACTGCTTGAAACTCTACCCATCCCATGATGACCCTGGTCCACATAGCCCTCAGTTTCATCACAAAACACAGAACAAAATACATTAACCATCATTGTCTGTTTTTCCAAAGCCTGTTGCACTGTGTCTCTCCCCAAGATCCCCACTGCCATGGAAACAGCCAAAGTCATCTTTAAAAACGTATTTAAATATTATGGGCTGCCTAAGGACATGGAATCAAATCAGGGAGTTCAGTTCACCTCGTGAAGGTGGCACGCTTTCTGTCTTAACATAACTGTCAGTCTGTCCTCAGGTTACCACTCCCAGTCCATTTTTGGATTGGGGACACAGTGTATATTAAATGGTAAATAGCGCACTTATATAGCGCTTTTATCCAAAGTGCTTTACACTGTGTCTCATTCATCCATTCACACACACACACTCACACACCAATGGTAGCAGAGCTGCCATGCAAGGCGCTAGCTTGCCATCAGGGTTCAGTGTCTTGCCCAAGGACACTTCGGCATGTGGAGTCACGTAGGCCAGGAATCGAACTGCCAACTCTACAATTAGTGGACAACCCGCTCTACAACCACAGCCACAGTTTTATTAAAACTCTTTGAAATGGATCTTCACCATGTTCTCAAGTCCTCTTTGTTACAAATTTTTTGATAATGGTATGCTTTTTATTTGGTTAAAGTTAAAGCAGTAGTCATATAGAAAAAGACCGATTGTTACATCAAAACACCAATATATGAGAGTGAGTCAAATGAAAAACTTAAACATAAATTAGACTTGAATTGATTTTTTTTTTTTTAGAGGAATCCAGGCATTCATGACTTACATGACACATAGAAGCTTACTTGTGATGCAATGTTTTCCACAACTTCAGTCTGTGGATTTTTGTGTTCCATTACTTTCCATTATTTTTGCTACTTTGTGGTTACTAAAAACATGGCAACAAATAGCCGGATGCTCGGTTCAGCATCTTCCCCCTCCTTATTCTCTAAATACATACAGTGCTATGGGCTGACTTGCTCGATTAGCCATGAAACAGAAAAAATGATGCCATTTTTTCATATCTCCAAACAGAACAACTTTTAGGAATAAAGTGTTATTCACCCAGAATCCTGATGCACAGTGAGATAGTGATATAGTAAGATAGTGAGATAGAATGTGACATTACTTTATAATCCTCAATAAAATAATAATTTTAGTTTGATTATAATGTTGAAAAACAGTGAGGCACAAGATGCTAATGCAGGGTAATGCATTGTTAGTATTAATACTATTGCTTCCACACACCTGGATATATTACAGGGCATCAAACACACACCCATTTGCACACTCATTCACACCTTCAAGCAATATAGCTTAGCCAATCT
Source organism: Ictalurus punctatus (assembly GCF_001660625.3). Lineage (NCBI taxonomy): Eukaryota > Metazoa > Chordata > Actinopteri > Siluriformes > Ictaluridae > Ictalurus > Ictalurus punctatus. Next base: position 11,629,806 of record NC_030424.2, on the reverse strand, counting down.
ACCTAATGGCATGTTTTTGGGAGGTGGAGAACCTGGAGCAACCCCATGCAGACAGAGGAAGTGCATGCACAAATGCCAAGAAAGAATGCATATGTATATTTCCATTCTCTTCTGTGGATAATTACAAAGAAGGAGTTTTTCCCCCCCAAGCTGAAAAACACAAATAACTACTGAATTAGTGGGTTGATGTTTTTCTTTTGTTCTCCTGTCAATCAGTGAAAATCCTCTATATAATTTTCCCCTAGCAGACATAGACAGCTCTGTCCATTAAGGCATCATATAGACTGCTGCTCTTGCTGTGTCAGAGATGCGTATTACACTCAGAGAAATGCACTGCCCTCTAACTGCCCTCTTCTACATACATGAGCTCACAGACCCCTGCAATTGGCTGGTGCCTCTGTGATTGACAGGGGAAAGACGAATGCCATCCCTCCCACACAGAGAGCACAGACAGTTATGTTTCCTGGCCATGGATGTCTGTTGCCGTGTCAGAATACTCCCTACAATAGGGCAAATGCTTTTCTTTTGTGGGAGCAGTGGAATTTGTGTTTTGACAAAAAAAAAAGGCTAAAACTGTTATGGTAGGAGAAGAGAAGTTTGTACAAGTAAGGCCACAGTTATTAAAACTCATGCACAGGGAGTTAATAAAAATGAATTCATATCGATGACTTTTGAGTTGTTAAGTGAGAGTTTCTACAGCCACCTCCTATACATGTCCTCCCAGCGCCACATGCACAAACTAACACACGCTGTCATTCACATCTTGATGTTTCCTATAACAGACAAAATCCTGATGTATCCTTATTTTTAAGCAGCTTGAAACTCTTCATAGTATACTTTATTTAAATTAATCTTGTTTGGAACATAAAGACAAAGATGAATCTCATTTATAATGATAGAATTGATCATGAAATCGTATGGAAATAAAAGTTAGAGTAAAATTTTAAAAATTCAATCATCCACCATATGTGAAAGAGAATCTGTCAAAGCTCAAAGCTGTCATATGATGAGTACCTGACATTAATATTACATGCACTCACCCTTTATTAGGAACACCTGTACACCTGCACATTTATGCAGTTATCCAATCAGCCAATCATGTGGCAGCAGGTCAAGAGCTTCAGTTAATCTTCACATCAAACATCAGAACAGGGGGAAAATGTGATCTCTGTGACATTAACCATGACCTGCTTGTTGGTACCAGATGGGCTGGTTTGAGTATACTGCTGATCTACTGAGACTTTCACACACAACAGTCTCTAGAGTTTACACAGAATGGTGTGAAAAACAAAAAAAAAATCCTGTCTGCAGATCTGTTCAACAAAGAAACACTTTGTTGAACAACCAAACTGGTTTGATCTGAAAGGAAATCTAAAGTAACTCAAATAAGCAATTTTTTTTACCCGTGGTGAGCAGAAAAGCACCTCAGAATGCACAACATATCAAATCTTGAGGTGGATGAGCTACAATAGCAGAAGATCACATCAGGTCCCACTCCAGTCAGCCAAGAACATGAACCTGAGGCTATCATGGGCACAGACTCACTAAAATTGGACAATTGAAGAATGGAAAAGACCAGGTGATTTTTTTTTCTAATCTTCAACAGTCCAGTTTTGCATGTTCTCCCTGTGTCCACATGGGTTTCTTCTGGGTTCTCCAGTTTCCTCCCAAGAATTAATAGCTCGGAATGTCTATTCTTGGTTTGAGCCCTGGGTTTCACCTGTGACGACTGCATTTGTTGATAAAATAGATAAACCAACATAAAGGCCAGAGAGCTGTCTATGGGAGAAAAGCAAACCACTGGTGTACTAACAACCAGACAATGAACAGGTCAGCCAAGGAATACAACAGCAGTTGATGACAGAAACATTGTGAGCACTGTGAAGAAAAACCCCAAAACAACAATCAGTGGCATCAACATCAACTTTCACAGGGCAGGGGTGAAGGTATCACAATGCACCATTTGAAGCAGATTTCGAGAGAAGAAATATGCCATACTTCTTATAGGCCATACCACAAGATGCAAACCACTCGTCTGCCGTATAAATCAGAAAGCCAGACTGAAATTCACAAAGAAATAAGAGATGAGCCAAAAAAGTTCTGGAACCAATATCAACCTCTGTGGAAAAAGAAAGGATTTACTCATGATCCAAAACACAAGAGCTCATCGGTCAAGCATAGTGTAGGTAGTGTCATGGCTTGGGCTTGCATGGCTACATTTGGAACGGGCTTAATAATCTTTATTGATGATACAACTTATTATGATAACCGCAGAAAGAATTCAGAAGTCTACAGAAACATGCTATCTGTCAGTTTACAGAGAAATGCATCCAATGTTATCGGGAGGAACTTCATCATGAATCAAGACAATGACCAAAAACACACTGGCAACACAACAAAGGACTTGGGGGGGGGGGTTGGAAGGTCTTATTCTGGCCAAGCCAAGCACCAGACCTTTAATCGATTTGAGCTTGTATTTCACCGACTGAAGAAGAGACTGAAGAGAGAAACCCCCACAAAATAAGGAACAATTGAATAAGCTGTGGTACAAACATGGAAAAGCATCACGCTTTACTTAAAGACTATCTGTTCCAGTAGTTTTGCTCATCTAAAAATTGGGTTGTCTGCCTCCAAAGGTGCCATGTTCTAAGTTGGGCAGTGGTAGCTCAGCATTAGGCAGTGGTAGCTCAGCAGTTAAGACATTGGGCTACTGATCAGAAGGTCATGAGCTGCCATTGTTGCACCCTTGAGCAAGGCCTTCAACCCTCAACTGCTCAGATGTATAAATGAGATAAAGGTACGTCCCTCTGGATAAGGGTGTCTGCCAAATGGCATACATGTAATGAAAGTTGTTTAGCACATCTAGATGTAACTATCAGGTAATGAAATTCTGATCAATCATCTCATATTCATCTTTTGATCTCAGACCCAAATGTCTCCAGTGTATAGCAACAATGAAAGAGTTGGCCTTAATGTTCCAATACTTTTGGATGGGACCATAGAAGTTAATGTGTAGCAAGTCATGCCTCTTTTCTGTTTTCAGTGGTTGCCACGCAGAACCATCATTTGTGGGCCCAGACTTGCAGATGCAATGAAACCAATTGACTATATTGAATTTTCAGTAAAAGAATAGTTTTAATAAAACAAACATGTGGGCTAAACATATTGCAGGAGCAGCTGCAGTACCCAGTGATTAAAACTGAAAATCAACACACAAACCTAAACTGCAGTGTGTATAAGTTTAGCCAAAAGCGATCTTTTCTCATAACTTGCTACAGAGGAATATTATTTAACATAGCATTTTTATCATAACTCACATCAACATTACTGCCAAATGTTGCTCTCCTGACATTGATAATGACGTGATTGAGTTATTTGCAAGCATTGTGTCAACTATGCTGAGCAACATTGATGAAATATTTTAACTGTTAGTAACTGCTGTTACCAACAATTATTCTTCAGTCTTGGGCAAAACAGGTGACCCTGACCTGACCTTCAACAATCCTGCCAAAGTCAAAAAATCACAGTTTTATTTGTATAGCACTTTTAACAATGGACATTGTCTCAAAGCAGCTTTACATATAAACATATAAACACAGGAGTGTGTAATTAATCCCTACTGAGCAAGCCGGTGGTGAGGAAAAACTCCCTAAGATGATATAAGGAAGAAATCTTGAGAGGAACCAGACTCAGAAGGGAACCCATCCTCATCTGAGTAAATATGTTCAGAAGGTATGTAACAAACTCATGCCCTTTAGGTATAAACTGGAAACACCAACAGCAATATTTTTAAAAATGCTACATGAAGCACTGTAGTAAAAATACATTTTTCCCTCAGGAACCTCGTTTCCGTGTCATCAGTGATATCCAACCACCTGTTACACATGACTTTTCAATGCCCTTTTGTTGCAGAAGGGCCACTAATGCATACCTGTTCTGTTCTTTTTGGTTTCATTATGAACATATTTTCCAGATTTACACAAAATTGTCAAAACAAGAACAAAACACAGCAGAGGTGACTGGGGAAAGGAGTTTAAACATGTGTGCCTGGTTGGTTGGGGGGGGGGGGGGGGGGGGGGTTGCGTGTGTGTGTGTGTGTGTACCCATATCAAGAACTTTAACAGCAAAGCTTTTTCAAAGTGTTTTTCACCAGCTAACTAGACCCAATGATATCCTCTCCTGCATCCCTAAAAGCTACATCTTTGATGTAGCTGGTACAGGACTCAGCTGCATAAGATCAAGAGATTAAAGCACAGCTGACCCAAGTCCAAGTTCTCACTGCCTGCTAGATTTAAGGAGTCATTTTATTCGTTTTTGGAATGATGCATACTACCGAGGACATATTGGGCTTCTCACGAAATATCTTCTGAGTCAGAAAAATACATTGGTAGTTGCTATTAATAATTACTATGATGTTAATAATAACATAATGAATAATTACATTAATAATAATTACATACATGATGCTATTAAAAGTTACTATGAATGATGTATTTGTGTTATATCCAACACCATATGTAATTACATTTTAGGAAAAATGTCAAAGTAAATTATTACTTGTCAGGGTTGGGTTTTGAACATACTGCACAAAAGATGCAGGTCTGCTTTCAATGCTTACTCATATATCATTTAGAAGTACATTGCACTGTTTTCTTCAGTATTACTTCTTACACAAAATATGCTTATAATAACAAACAAAGGACTTCCTAATACAATATTCAAAGCACAAATAACATATGTCTTCTTGCTGTAACGCCTCATGGAACAATTTGGAAATAAAACAAACCTTAAACTCATGGTGGAAAAAACACATTCTGATTCATGAGCCACAGCCATGGTCTCTGACCTGACACTGTCATTACATTCAAGTATGTTTCTAGTGGGCTTTAGTGCTACTTAGTGAAGATTTGATTTCTAACAACTCACTCCTGTGGACCATGTGGAGACTCTATCTCTATATCTATATAAATACCTCTAACCAAAAGCCATGTAAATGTAATTTTATTTTGAAATGGCTTTTGGTTGGATATGTTGATATAGATATATAGGTATAGAGATAGATTTCAAGTTACATTTAGATTTACAGCATTTGGAAGATTCAGTTATCCAGAGCTACTTACAGAATTCTATTACACCGATCAGCCATAACATTAAAACCACTGACAGGTGACGTGAATATTATTGATTATCTCGTTACAATGGCACCGGTCAAGGGGTGGGATACATTAGGCAGCAAGTGAACAGTCCATTCTCAAAGTTGATGTGTTGGAAGCAGGAAAAATGGACAAGTGTAAGGATCTGATCAAACTTGGTCAGAGCTCCAAACAGCAGGTCTTGTGGGGTGTTCCCGGTATGCAGTGATTAGTACCTAGCAAAAGTGGTCCAAGGAAGGACAACCGGTGAACTGGTGACAGGATGGGCTGGGCAAATAAGTCTGAAACATGGAGGACCCACCTCACAACTTACAGGACTTGGTGCCAGATACCCAAGCACACCTTTAGTGGTCTTGTGGAGTTTGTGCCTTGATGGGTAAGACAATCTACACAATATTAAGAAGGTGGTTTTAATGTTATGTCTGATCAGTGTATAGTCTCTATTAAACAGTGTCCACACAGTAATACCAACAGGCCAGGATCTAAGAATACTGTTAGATGGGAGTTAGTAGGCAAAGACAGAGTACAGGTTGGATTTTCTTTTCTGATTTATAGTGTTAAGTGCATAATGAAGAGATAGAGCTCCAGTCTTTAATTAGCCAGTGACGGCCAGTGACTCAGTATTTCAGACTGCCAGTGGAAGTTCATTCCACCAGCTGGGTGGAATGGCAGAGAAGAATCTTGATGAATATCTTCTTGTAACTTGACAGATGGTGGGTCAATTCAAGCCGTGCCAGTTTCTCAAAAGGAAGATAACACCACACCTAAATCAGCATTGCAACACTACATTAAAAGCTTTTTCATGTGTAGTAAATCTGACAGATGCATGGATGGACAGATGAAGCATGCAACAGGATTGGCAGAGATTTTTTAAAAATGCCATTCATGTCTTTTGTGCTGTTTGTAAACAGACTGGCAGCTCTTCTTAATACCCTGGTCTGTTCTCTTTACAACATCCCCACATCAACCACCTCATCATCTCAAGAATGTCTCAGAGCTGTCAATATTATTCCTCCTGAGTAACATTAACTCAAGTTTTAGTTGTCCCCTGGCTCTTGACATCTGCTTATTCAATCTCACTAAAAGCAAACGAAAACAAAGAACTATGAACTGTACCATAAAAACAGGACTTGAATGGTTTTCAGGAATTTTCTGTTTAAAAAAAACAAAAACGTATTGAAGATATGCACTGAATGGGATTGCACTGGGACCTACAAAAATAAAAAAAAAACAGCCAAGAGCTACAGTGCAGTTGTAGGTGTGACCTGTGTGGCCTGTGTATTTCTGACGTGGCTGGTTAAATATTTTAGTTTTTAAAAATATAATGATTTAGTTTGTGTAATCTTTAGGATTTCTCAACCTGTTGTCTTTACTCTCTTTGGCAGGGTCAAGGTGTTCTAGAAACCCCCTTCAATCAGTTAATTTCTTGTTTGTGCTTTAAATTATCTTGTACCTATTTTTGAGACATGGATTTCAAAGTACCAGTGTTTAAACAAGCAGAAATAATTTTTAAAACATTTTTTTTGTCACGTATTTCCCCTGACGCCGAGCACTGCATGCTGCAGCTCTCAACTCTATGGAACCTACTTGTGCATTTTGTTTTGCTTCATGTCTTGTCTCTGTTAATGTCTTGCCATCGGTATTCTCCCTAGTGTGTCATGATTACTTTCACTTGGTTTCCGTTTACCCCTTGATTAGTCTATATATTTAAGCACTCATGTTTCTTTGTTCATTGCAAAGTATACGCTCAGTGTCACATACCTGGTGATACCAAGCCTTATGTTCTCTAGTTCCTGTGTTTATGGTTACGACTATGTTTCTGGTTCCTGGTTTATGTCTTTGTCTTTTGCCCAAGTATCTCTGTTTGTACATTGCCTGATTCTGCCTGTTTTCTGTCTCTGATTCTGCTCTACGTTTTTGGATTTGTTTGCCTGTTCTAAAATAAAGACTCTTAACCTGCAACTATCTCTGTCCCAGCTGCCTGACACTTTTGGACTGGGCTTTAAGCAAATGTCTCAGCTCACTATCCTCCAGGCTGTGAAAGAAGTGTTTTCATGGAACATGTATGATCTGATACATTATTTGAAAACAAGAATAATGCAGTTAATTCAAGTCTACAAACAATGCTCAAGTGGGCATTACTGTGGTGCTTATGTCAGGTACAGTCAGGTCCATAAATATTTGGACACTGACCAAATTATTGCTCTTTCAGCTGTCTACCACAGTATATTATAGTTGAAAGAAAATAAATGAAGGTAAATTTGAGCTCCAAGTGCAGACTTTATGCTTTAATTTAAGAGTATTTACATCCAGTCCAGATGAGGTGAATGGTATAGGAATTACAGCATTTTTTTATGCGAGACACCCCACCCCCCACCCCCAACCCACACACACTTTTTTTTTAATGACCAAAAGTAACTGGATAAACTAACAATCATAAATTAAACTGTAATTTTTAATACTTTCAAATCATCTATACATGCCCACACCATGCGTGAGATGGTATGCTTAGTATCATAAGCAGTTCCTTCCCTTCTCCGTACTTTTCTCTTCTTATAATTCTGCCACAAGTTGATCTTTGTCTATTTTTCATCTATCCATAAGATGTTGTTTCAGAACTTGTATGGGTTTTTTGTTGAATGTTTTTGCTATCTGTCTGCTGGGTTTGTTTTGTATGTTTGTTTGCTTTTCCAGCCAAATGATGGCTTGCTTCACTGGCAGCTCTTTGGACATTAAACTGAGTGTTAACACCAACAGATTTCACATACAAATGCCCCTAAAGAAATCAACACTACACTGTTTATCTGCTTTCTTGTAGGTGAAATAATGATGGAATAGCACAGACCTGGCCATGGAACAGCTGAGTCGTCCAATTACTTATGGTCCTTTAAACAGTGTGTGTGTTTATTTAAATAATGATATTGTCATATCGTTTGCAATATTAAATTAAAAACAATACATTAGGTGCATGGTTTTAAATCAGCACCAGTATGAAAGAAGATAGTGCTCATACTTTTATCATCATTATTCTTCAGTCACAGATGTTATAGAAGAAACATCCCACTGAGCTCATTGCTTTGTTTTGGGGATTTTCTTGACTTTATTTGAATAATGATTAATAATAATAATAATAATAATAATAATAATAATAATAATAATGAGCAGATTAGGTTTATACACAGCTAGTCCTTAGAAGTCAACATGACAGGCTGAAATGTGGCAAAGGCAGGTTGTAATGTTCAACAGACTGTCAAAATATGTCTAATTCTCATTAAATTGATCAATACTCCAGGTTTTATACAAACTACACCAAAGTCCATTAAAGTTTTACAAAATCCAAGTTTTCCAAAAATCACACATTCACTCATAAAACACTCACCTGTTAAAATAAACAACATTAATGTCAGTGAAGTTTGTCCATCTGCATATTCCATGGCTGCTTCGTAAAGAATCCTGGAAATAAAGTGCTAGTCTTTAGCCTCTTTTAGTTCCTTATGATTAAAAAAATAATAATAATAAACAACTTTCAGAGCAGCTCTGTTCTCACAGCTCTCTGCTCTCATTCATAATAATACTGATGCTGCGGCAGCGTGCGCGCGACTGACACTGACTGCTACTCGGCCCTGTTTATCTTCTGTCTCTCACTGAGGCTTTTCCCGTCACACTTGGTCCTAGTGCCGCTGTATATACACACACGCAGGGTTTGAAATTTTTAACAAGAAAAGAAGTTGAACCATCTGATGTTTGTGAGCTTTAGGAGCTTTAGGAAGTCTTCATTTTCTGACTGAAGATGACTTAATCATTGTGCATCAAGTTAAAAAAAAAGTTACACATAGGTCCATAGAGGAGAAAAATGTCTATGTCCAAAAACTGTCATAAAAATATTATATATTTTTTTTTCCACCTTCACTGATGTATTTTTTTTTTTTTTTTTTTTTTTTACCAGCGTCAGTTCTAATCATAATTACCAAACATTCATTCATTCATTTTCAGAATTGTAACCCTTTAAATTCTGGTTTGTTTACATAATACCACAGATGTCTTTTATGAAAGAAAAAAGAAAAATAGTAATTATTTTCCATATACTAAATGCTAAGCAGAATTTTTTTTCTTTGATTATTACACTCTTTGATATGTCAATGATTAAAACAACATTAATTTTGATGCATTCATATTTTTAATGTCGTGTCAGATAAATAAATAAATAAATAAACAACTACCACTCAGGTCCATAAAGGACAAAAATGTCTATGTGAAAAAATTATAATAGAAATATATATTTTTTTCCACTTCACTGACTTTTTTTTTTTTTTTTTTTTACCAGCATCAGTTCTGATCATAACTACCAAACTATTCATTCATTTTCAGAATTTTAACCCTTTAAATGCCAGTTTCTTTAGATAATGCAAACATCTTCAAAGCTCAGTAACCTTCTTTGATTCATATACATGGGTGGGATTTGTGATTTCCAGTATGATATAATTTCTTTCTTTCAAACTGTTCACACACATAAAAGATTCAGTACACACATGCAAACCACAACTCTGATATCCGTACAAACACCCACACAATTATAGTTGCATCATTTATTCAGTTGGTCTGCAGTGCTCTATAATACAGCAGAATCAGAAAAAAAGGATATGTAACGTATGTATTTTCCCCATCGCCTAAACCTGAGAAAATAGTACACATTTCAGAATTATTATTTTTTTAAAATTCAATGTTCTGAAACTTGTCAACAAAATAAAAACCTATTAACACAGAATGTATGATTTTATGCTTAAACGTCACAGGGATTAAATATTGCCGTTTGAATGGGTTTCAAGGGGACATTTTTGTCCTTAAGGTCCTGAGTTGTAACTATTTTGTGTACCTAGTTTAAAATAGATTTATGAAAGCAAATGACAGTGAAATATTACAATTCCAATAAAAATACACACCTTTTATGCTGTTTGCATTAACATAGACAAAATGATTTTAAAAAATGAAGTAAATAAAAAATTGAAATGAAAAAGACAAAAATGTCCATAAGGACACATAAGGGTTAAACATGCTGCCTAAGGGATTAGCATTTTAAAGGAATAGTCCATCCTGAATCACTGAATCCATGAATCCAGAATCCTGAATGATTCTGGTGTTAATTTGTTGTTGGGAGCTGTGTTTTTGTTATTCCCCCGAGAACTTAGCGGTTGTCTGTCGTATTGACATCACATGGGGACATTGCCAGCACACTTAATATGATGTTTTTATAGGCGAAAAGATTTCAACAGTCTCAAACGTAATGGACAACGGCAAGGGTGGCACCACTAATCTAAAAGTGTTGGGGCAAAATCTTTGTCTGAGAGAAGAAGAACATCTGTCATTTGTCTCAAAAACTTACAGACTAACTAGGAATTTTGCTTTTAGCACTATATGGAGCCAGGGTCTGATTATAATACAATAACAGGGCACAACACACCTTTTAATGAATGCCAGAATAGTTTGTTTCGACCCCACATGCTTCATTTTGCATAACATATGTTTTAAAAATCTAAGACATGTTTACGTTCTGCAATAGGCTGTTTGTAGCTGTAGTAACGGTCTGTTTCGCTAAACATTTTTCCAGCAAGCCTTACTTACTTTATTTGAAGAATGTCATTTGAGGAATGTTACTTTGATCAATTAAGAATAAAGAATATGTGCGTACTGTATGTCATTTAAAATATTAGTGATACTAATATATATATATATATATATATATATATATATATATATATATATATATATATATATATATATACTAATAATGATTCAACACATGATTATTAGTAAGCGTCATTAAGCACCAAAGCACGATTAACCATTTATCGCTCATAGAAGAACGCCTTTAGTAGAAATGTTGCACCCCCTAGCTGAACTGGAAGTTTTGATTGGTTCTTCAACTGAGTCAGACCTGTCTGCTATTGCCTGAAGTGCTGGGTCACCACCCCAGTAGTAGTAGGTCAAATTCCAGCTTGCCCCCGTTGCTCCGGCGGCCCTGGACAATGGTTTCAACAGGTAGATAGAACTACAATGTTATAAATCCTATTGCTGTTATTATCAAGATATCTTTAGCTCTTCCATTTAAGCAACTTGCATAATTAGCTATGAAAAAATATGTTCATATAAAAAAGATAATTAATATGCCTAGGAAAACAGCAAGATTGTAAAGCTTTGAAGCAACAGAAAATAGTTTTTAAGCCCAGTCAAAATACTTTGTATTAAGTAACATTTTTGTTTTCACATTTTTTGTGTAATATCAGGTCTTTTTTTATTTATTTTTATTTATTTTTAAAAATGGGGGGGGGGGGGGGTTGTTGGGGTACGAGAAAGTTTCATTGTTGAAGATTTTTCATTTTTTATCAAATGATATAACTTTTTATTATTTAAAAAAAAACTGTCATATTTGGTTCTGTTTTATTTTATATGTTACCTAGACAATGTCTACGTATAGGAAATAGGGAGCAAGGCAGCACACTATTGTGTTTTAATTGTTTTATCCAAAATGATTAGCGGGCAACAACAATGTATTTAAGTATTCAAATGTATTTTTTAAATACATCAGTTAAAAATAACTATAAATGTAAAAATAAACATTAATTAGATCATAGCCTAAATACCTACTTATGTTATTAGACTATGTTTTTTTTTATAGTAGTTATATAAACCCATGCAGCTGAAGGTGGGGGAAAAAATAACAATATAGCAAATAAATTAACAGAAAACATCCAGCTTCTGATATTGTAGACCTAGCAGGTAATGTCCGTGTTTCAGGTAGGCGAGGTATACCATCTGTTCATATTGCGAGATAAAAAAAACCCACTTAGTGAGGAAAAGGTGAGTCAGCAGCAACAGGAGTCAATTCGCCTTGCTATCGATCACATTTCAGTTCTTAAGATGAAGTGCCAGACATACTGTGAAGAAATTGCAAATGTTTAGGCACCTTAACGTTTTTAGTATCTGACAAAAAGAATGTGCAAGGACATTTTGTCAAATGACACGTACAGCTGGTGCAGAGTTAGGAAATAACAAGTGATATATTTCAATGCAGGTTTTATTTTTAAAACAAATTTTAACCATAACCAATGGTCATATTGTCTTAACAATTCATAGCATTCAGTTTCCATTTGACCAATTTGCAAATTATGTGTAAAGACACTCACCATTTAAAAGAGCTGGTTTTAGCATCGCCTTCAGTGTCAAGTTTGACCAGTGATTAAAATTCTTTGCACATTGTGTTTAAGAGCACTCTCTGATATAAACAAAACACAGAAAAAAATTGTTCCTTTAATGTAAATGAACTGTTACATTGATTGACTAGTTATGCGACACCAAACATGGGTGTGTGCAGAAATCATTTCCATGTATTTTTGAAAGCTTCATAATCAGTGTGTATTGGAAGGCAAAGGCAAGAATTTGCCTCTGGAAATAATTTATATTCTAAATGAAAAAACTCAATTTGTGGGTCATGTGGCAAACTCCAGATCACCTGAAGTGTAATCGCACTGTACTCTACTTCTGAAAGACACCAAAATATACAAGTACTGACTTGCTGAAAAGTTACAAATACTGTAGTGGGTCTTAAATTACCACTTGCCATTACTGGTCTCAGTTTTTAAAACATTTTAGAGCATTTTGAGGTTCTTCCAAATAATATACATAGAATAGTTACAAGAGACTGGGTACTGCTTTGTCCAATGACCATGGTTAATCTGAGTTAATCTGTGCGTGTCCACTTCAGTTGGTTGTTCATGACAAAACTACAGTGGTATATATGGTATCCATATCTGGTATCTATAAGTCTGGATTATTTTTGTACTAATAAGTCTGAAATGTACAGTACTTTCCTACAATCATTTTCCAATGGTCATTATTTGGTGTTGGTTGATCATATTGAAAAGCTGCTTTTTCTAATAAAAAAAAACACCCCTTTTTCCAGTTAGAGATTTTTTTTGAATCATTACAAAAATTCAGTCGCAGCATATTCACACAATGTTTGTCAATATTGGTTTGTCTGATATACTGTACATTAACAAAGTTAACTGTGAAGACTCCATATTGTCAAATGTTACTCTAAATTCTCCAAATCTAAAGGACAAGGACCAACAAAAATCAAGGGTGTAATTATACTTTATACCAAACAACAATTTTCCTTTTTCAGAAGTAAGTCACTCATGATCTTATGCTCTGCATCAAAACTAAAGAAAATTTTTGCTTTTACCCATTATGAGATGTTTCTTGTATGACACCTTGGTAATGAAAAGCTTTTTTTATAGACCATCACACTACTAACCCAGCTGATATTCATTTGCACAGACAGGTGGTATAATTCCTTACAGATTTCAGCTGGTTTCTTGCCTTATCTTGCCTTGGAGAACTGCTTTTTCCTAGCATGTTCAATACTTTGTTCCTTTGTCGTTCCTTTATTTATTAATCTTTATTTATTACTTTAATGTTGTGAAGTCTTTATATTTCCGGATTTCTTTAGTTAATACTGATGTCTGGTGAAAATTTCATGTGAATAGCCTCACTGGAAATACATTTACTGAAAAAAATGTTGATGTGTCTTAACTGGTTTGCATATGGACGGTAGGGACATGTCCCTACCAATATTTTGGGATGGCAGAATTGTCCCTATCAATATTTGTGCGAACTCGTTCACGTTATCTTTGGAGTGAAGTCATGTAAATTCCATAGCATACTCTCACAGAAGCTCCAGGATTCAGGCATGCTAGCATTTGATTGGCTGAAAGGGAGGGACTATCTGAAGGCTCACCTTACGTGCAAATATCGAACTGCAGTGTAGAGTACAGACACAGAATTTCAGTCTTTCCGATGACTTTACTCCCTTTCCTCTATTGCCTGCATGGTGCAGCATACATAATGTATTTTTCCCATGACAACACGTTTTGTACTTTGTAGATATCATGCCACCAAAAAAAACGACGAGACATCAGGAGCATTTTCCCCACCCAAAGCGTAATTAATAGGTAGGAAAATAACTGTCCAGTAGCCACATTGATTTAAAATGAAAACCTGTTAGTGACCAAATGTCACCAGCCTTGCACTGCGGAAAGTAATGTCAACTGATGTTAGTTAACCGTGTTAGCTAGCGTTAACTAGCAAGCTAACCCTGGCTTCTGGTATTGGTCCCTACCAATATTGCGACCAAACCTAAGACTTGTTCGACATATTGTGAAATAACCTCGCAAACCTTTGATGTTTTTGTAGACATTTCACATCATGCTTATATTTTCATTGTATTATCTTTTTTCATTCATATATATGTTGTAAGGTTACATACAGAAATGACCAAAAAGAAGCCTGCATTTTGCAACCATCTGGGAACAGAAACCCACTAAATTTCACATCACTGCAAATAATCTTTTTGTCAAACATGATCATGCATAAGAGCATAAAAAGCAAACATTCTGTACTTCATGTTGCAGTAATAATTTATTCAGTCTGTTTGAGTACAGAGATGTATTGTATGTCTTTAAATATGAGCTACTGGAGGACATTATCTGAGGTATGTGAATATTTTGATGGTCAAACTAATGGATGCCATAATTACAAAAATTATTGGCATGCTGCCATATGAAACATAAAAGAAGTGAATAATATCATCATCTGTAATTAGGACAAAACTAGGCTACTACTGGCACAAGTAAGGCAGGATTAACACAACTGAACTGAACTGAACTGAACTGGGCATGGGATTTGTGTATTACTGGAAGCCTATTTCCTAGAGTTAGTGATATTTTTTATTTTTATTTTGATAAAACAATAAAAATCTCAATCCACCATTATCACCATTACCACCAAACAAAAAGCTCTATGGCCCATATAATTATCAATATCATGACATACATTTAACTGATAATATTTGCATATATACAGGTTGATGATGTGTGTGTGTGTATATATTCATCCATTCATGCATTTTCTGTACTGCTTATCCTACACAGGGTCGTGGGGAGCCTGGAGCCTGTCCCAGGGGACTTGGGGCACAAGGGGAGGTGACACCGTGGACATGGTGCCAACTCATTGCAGGGCACAATAGCACACACAAATTATGGACAATTCAGAGATGTCAATTAGCCTACAATGCATGTCTTTGGATTGGGGGAGGAAACCGAAGTACCCAATAGCAATAAATATATATATATATTGTATATATGGGGGCATAACGGCTTAGTGGTTTGCATGTTTGCCCCACACCTCCAGGGTTGGGGGTTCGACTCCCCCTCATATACGTTACTTTTTCATCAGGACAAAAACCTCTGTCCTGAAAACTCAAGTCTTGAGACTGTGTCCCATAAATATATATATATATAAAACCTGGCGATGTCCAAACCAATATGGCTTTCATTATATTTCTCTTGCTCATGCTCCAAGGTAGGCTTGTGTACCATTAGGGGTCTAAGCCAGGGGACCCTTAATAGAGGCATGCCCTGACCGAGATTCAAACACTCAACTTTTGGTCATTGTAGGTCAATGGGCAACAATGCTACCAATGCAGCTGCAGTTGCAGTTACAGGAATTCTGAAAGATGGGGGTGCTGCAGTACCCTCAGCACCCCTACTTTCTGTGTCCTTGCATCTTTCTTTTTTTCTTATACTAGGAAAAGAAAAATACTGATATACCACTATCATAGAAAACTATCAAATAAAGATCCAGTTAGTTTAAAACTGTAATTCTTTCATTTATTCCTTTTTAGTAACTGCTTTATCCTGGTCAGGGTTGCTCTGGATACACAGCCTCTCCTGGGAACACTGGGCACCAGGCAGGAAAACAGACTTGATGCTCTGCCAGTTCATAACAGTTAAAGCCTTCACTGATTTTCAAATAAAATATAGCAATTTAAGCAATAATCTAATAATATGTAATAATTAAATAAATGATTATGTAATTTTGATTTAAACAGACATTTAAATGAGGTAGACAACAATATAAAGATAAATCAGTTGATAAGAAGACAGGAAGACTAAGAATCTAGGAAACAGAAAAGCAGATTATTTTAAGACTGGCCATTAAATTTGACAGGATCCAGGTAACATCCTTTGTGCAGAATATTGTGGACTGGTTGGACTGTGTCAATGGTGCCCGGTTCTCTCCGGAGCTTGGGTTACTATGATGTTTTGCATGTTCTCCCCCTGTGCGTGTGGGTTTTGCCACTGGTTTTTATTTGATGAATCAATCAATGAAAATGACTGGTAGATGTTTCCATGGCTCTTCAGTTATTGGTTAATGGTAATCACAATGTTCCATGGTATTGTGTGGTGAAATAAAGTCCACTTTATGACAATTTGCCACTACTGACATCTGACAGAGGATCCTGTTAGACATACTTTGAGTGTGGGTCCTTCAGCATTACAGTGATTTGACCACCATCTGACTGCACCCTGTCTATCTCGCAGGATGATTGTCAATTCAATAAGCAAATTGAATTATTGCAATACCATGTCTTTAACTTGCCTACAGACTTAAATCTTAGTTTTTTGCATCATTAAACACAAATCACACTTCCTCAACTCCTCTTGATACTAAAATGGGGAGGGGACATTCCCAAACATTCAGTCTCCTATGAAAGTGAGTCCTTAGGCAGTGCAGTCCACATGTTTTGAAGATTTAATGCCTTAATTAGAACAGCATGACCTGTCTGCAAGTTACTGACAAAATAGACCCATTGTTTAGGCTACAGGTTTTCCTAGGCGCCTATGCTGTGTGATCAAATGTACACACATAGAAGAGTAAACCAGTTCTGTAGAACACATTTTCCACTTGCTTTAACCCATTCATGTACGCATTTCAAAACACTGTGCCCAACACTTATTCTGCTCTTTTTGCTAATATATGGCTCAGCATCCTAACGAACAATAACAGTCTTCACCTAAATAACTTAAATAAATAATTTAAATAATTAACTGTATTAAGCTTTGAGTTCTAGTTTATGAGTTGGCTAACTACAGAGCTAGACACCTAGCTAGCAACCTTGCAAGTGGACAACTGGACTTGGTAAATTTTGTCAGTCTCAAATGAAATTCAACTGGCACCATCTGACAATCAACCATGATTGGATTATGAGAGAGGCACAAACCTTTTGTCTGCTATGAAATAATCAATTGTTTGAGTTTATTTTCATTTTAAAGAAATACATTTTCATTCATTCATTCATTTGTTCATTCATTCCTTCATGCATGCATTTGTTCAAGTGAACTAAAAATACAATTGTACTTATAAAGAAAGAACAAACAACTAATTTCTATTCTAGATCACGCAATTCTTCACCAGTGTTGAAAAAATCTTCTGAATGTCTCATACTTCAGACATGCTTGATGATACTTCAGGGGGTTGAAGACCTCCTCCTCATCTTCCTCAGCCTCTATCAACACACTGGAATGGCACTTAGAATGGCTGCTGTAATAACATAAATTAAATATAAGTGTTTTCCAAAAAGTGTTTGGAGTTTTGTGCCAATAGTTAACGAAAAGAACACATGAACTTTAGTTATTGAGAAACCTACAGTATGTCAGGCTGACACAAAGGTGTGTGTGCAATCATATAAAAAAACAGCAATTGTACATCTAAAAGAGGCATTACCTGACATTTAAACTCAAACCTTTTGTTTTCCACAGTGTATTTATCTGTAAACAGCTTGGTACTGCTCCCTTGTGAGAGTCCATGCTGTTCTTCCAATCTAATTTTTTGTTTTGTTTTACCAAAGAGCAGAACTGGAGGTCTATAATTAGCATTAAACAGCAGGCTTGTAATTACAGCCTCTACAGCTGGTGCAACTTTTCTCAAATGTTTACACACATATTCCTAAACAATATTATGCAATTATTGATATTGTTGATACTATTATGAGGAAGAAAAAAAAACAAATGACAGTCGGGGGATTAAAACTGCAGACACATGACTCAAATGCACTATGACCATTCTGACCTAATGGTACACAATTTCCCAACATGTCTGTCACAAAACACCAGAAATGCATAACATGTTTTCATTGAAAGAAAAAGCAATTTAAGGAAGATCTGAGGGACAGTTTAAATTTAATTTAATTGATTATTTGCCATGGATGGATGGATGGATGGATGGATGATTATTTGCTTATATTGGTCCATATGAAAAGCAAATCAGACCTTTCTGGCTCTCTGTCCTGCAGGGACAGCTGAAATAAAACCTTCACCACATAAAAGGTTTTGCACTGTGTGAATAAAAGTTTTCAAGTAATTCGTTGTTTTTATTTTACATAAGAGAGAATTAACCAGAAGGAAACCGGAGTACCTGGAGGAAACCCCCGAAGCACAGGGAGGACATGCAAACTCTGCCAAACAATCTTTGACACAGATTTATTGAGATCAAGTCAAATCATTCTGAAACTTGGTTGCAGACCACTGCTCACAAATGTGGTGATGTAACTAGAAGTACACACTGCTTGACCATGTGTAAAAACATTACATTTTGCCCCAAATTAGGTTGTTCCCCACACTCCCTTAATCAGAAACTTGCTTTTATATATATATATATATATATATATATATATATATATATATATATATATATATATATATATATATATATATATATATATATATATATAATCAGTATAAGCAATTAAATCAGGTTTTGCTGAGAAATGTAATTATGTTCTCTTAAATCTGACCGATCACATGTTCCCTTTTTTCAGTGTAGGTCAGGTCAGAGGAGCAGTGTGTCTTTTACCCCTACACTCTGCTCATTCCCTATACCCACCTGAGCAAAAAATCCCATTAAACCAACCCCTTTTAAAAAAGGAATAGTGTCAAAATTTCTGCTTTAGTTAGTAAAAAAGGTACAGAACAGGGTTTAATCATGTGGGGTCTGGTCCATTTTTTTGGTTTTGTAGCCAAGCATCAGTGTTTTCAATTTAATGTGAGCAGCTACAGGAAGCCTGTGGAGGAGTGCCAGCAATTGGATGATGCAGACAGAGTTGAGAGATTGATAATAAGTAATGCAGCTGCATTCTGGATCAGTTCAAAGGCTCTGAGAGCATGCAGTGGAAGAGTTGCTCAGAACTACTGCAGTCTGAACTACTGCAATGCAGTTTTAACATGAAAAGGGACTGAATAAGTGCCTGATTGGTTTCAGTGGAAGTAAACAAACTGTGATCTGTGTTCAGTGAAATAACCAAATTCTCCTGGTGTTTTAAAGGAGAAACTGACATGACCAAATCAGGTTAGGAAAATGAGAATTTGGTTTTCCAGAAGTACAGGGTGTCCCAAAAGTCTCCATACATACAGGGCTATGTATGCCAGCACCACGTTGCTGTGCCTTTGTCAGTGGATGTTCGTGGACCTCCAGTATTTAGAATTTGTTCATTTGTTTGGCAACAGTGTTGTGTACAATGTACATGTTACCTGTTAAAGTCCAAAGCAAACTTCCCAAAACAGCTTTCCGATCCAACCATGAGATTGATTTCAAAACTTTCTTCTTTTGTCAAAGCCATTCTTGAAGGCTATCTGAAAAATTATATAATATAAGTATGAAAAATCTTGCAAGATATTTTGCTAAAAAAAATTAATTTCCCCCATGTATGGAGTCTTTTGGGACAGTAGAACAAAATTTTGTGTTAACAGTTGGTGTGCTCCCTGGGTTCTCCAGGGAGATGACAAGATCTTGTTGCGGGAACATATGAGGTTTCTAGCTGTTTGGTCTTTCTAGGAGTCAGTCTCAGGTGAAGAGCCGGTCTATGATTAAATGTCCACCAAACATACTGAAATACAAGACAGAACATGAATGTCTGATGGAGGGAAAGTGTGGCCAATGTACTGGCTATGCAATATTCAGTGGATATGCAGTGTACTGGATACTGCAAACCAACGATCCTGATACAAAAAGAGGATAATTTTGTTATAATAAAAAGTACAAATTTAAAAATGTGGAAATTTAAAGAGCAAATTTTCCAGCTGTTACTCTTATACAGGCATGGAGGACAGTTCTCATCCTGGAAGGTCATTGTGTGTAATTAAATAACGCATAATATAACTAAATGACACATCAACTAAATGACACATTAATTAAATGTCCTGCAATGCAGCTTATGAGTGTCCACTGTTTTGGGGGCTATTTTTATTCAAGTGTAACTGATCCAAATTTAAAGTGCATATATATCCAGCTGCTACTTTTACTCATTCATAGGGGGCAGTTCTGATTCTGAAAGGTCATTATGTGTAATTAAATTGCACATAATGTAACTAAATTACATTAATTAAATGTCCTAAGGTGCAGCTTATGACTGCCCACTGATTTTGGGGCCATTTTTATTCAAGTCTAGATTGAATTTTGATGATTAATTTCCATGGATCCATTTTCCTATATTTCCAAATGTCATAAAACGTATACATTTTAAGAAATGCATAACAATAAGTTATTAACATTCTGCCAAGAACTAACACACTTGTATCCAAGGATTAACTTCTGTTAATTAAGTCTATCAATTACTTCTAATAATGAATGACAATGTGATATGTCACTGGCATACAGAGCTGTATGAGGCAATAAGTTCCCAACCATTCAGGTTAAGGGGCTTAGAACAGTAAAGCGAGTGAAAAGAAAACAAACAAACAAACAAACAAAAACAGTATTGGTATCAAACCAACCATCTTGGAAAGTGAGGAGCATTTCTTTAATTCCATGAAATGAAAAACTGTTAGTGTAAAAACTTGTCTGCCATCTCACTGTCAGGACGTAGTAGATTTTTATTGATTTATTTTCATTCAAGTTTTAATGTAACACTTTGAACGTATGATATGGTATTCCAAATGTTACAATGTGTTAAAAGGAGATTTGTCATACAAAAATGAGTTATAATCTTTCTGATTTTTAAAGTATTAATGCTCCAGTAGGGTTTACAAGACATTAGTTATATAACCCAGTTACATATTATTTCGTAAATGAGTTATTATTTGTAGAAATGTACCGATACTAAATTTCTCAGCCCATACCAATAACGGATTATTCAGAGTGATATCGGCTGATATCGATTGTCACGAAATGGAGGCTGAGACAGAAGCAAGTGCAGGTTTGGCAGTTTAATAACAACAAAGATAGGGCAGAAATCAGTAGTCAAAAGACAGGCAGAGGTCAGGCAATCAGGCAAACAGGCAAAACTAGGCAGGGCAGAGAATCGAAGTCAATAGAGTAAACAAAGGTCAAATATCAGAATGGTAAACATGAATATAAGGCTTGGACAACGACAGAGACTAGGCAGCTGAACGTATTTTTTTTGCAAAGACATTGTGACTGAGCAGTCTCTTTTATAGTGTGGTCTGATTGTGAGTGTGATTGGGAACAAGTGTGTGTCTGAATAGTATTCCGGAGAAGGTGAAATCGTGTGTGTGTGTGTGTGTGTGTGTGTGTGTGTGTGTGTGTGTGTGTGTGTGTGTGTTGGAAGTGTAGTCCATGTAGGCCATTTTTTAGGCCATAGTGCAGGATGGGAAATGTAGTCACTGTTTTGCTGTGACATGACACCGATAACACAGATAACCAATAGTTCTGACTTTTATACCTTCTGTTAAACGAATAATAATTAATTCCACAATTCTTGAAAAAATTCAAATAAAAACTTTATTCTCTCCATTTCAACAAGTTGTTTCACAGTAACTGGTCTCATAAACAGAAAACACATTACTCTAATTAACATGAACACATGAACTAAATTCTGAAGATTAAAGTAAGATTTCTTAACTTATTGAATGTTATTAATTCATATTAACATTGACTGAATTCTAAAAAACCTCCTGTTAGTCTCACATTCACTCTCCACAAACAAAACATTCTACTTCATCACTGAACATCAAACTGGTAATATATAATATGAACTTTTTATATATTAACATTAATTGGATATGAAAATATGAAATACTCCACAAATATATTTTTCTGTGCAAAATATACTTTTTTGTTAACACATCTTCATTTAAATCTTTAAATAGTGTACTTTAATTCAGCACGAGCAGCTCGAGCAATGCAGGAAAAAAATTTTTAGACCGAAACTCCCGCTTCATTGCTGCAGCGTGCGGTGTAAAATTTTAGCAGTGCAGGGCTTACAAACTGCAGTTTTATCATCATTCCACACAAAAGATATCTTCTTTACACACAGAATGAAATCACTGTGTATTCCGGCCCTCCTTTGATTGACAGGATATAATCGGCCCTGATCATCGGATATTTTGAAACTATCGGCCGATAGTGTAAAAAATTGTCTTATCGGCTGATACTGATTATTGGCCAATACATCGGCACATCTCTATTTATATGTATATACTGCATACCTCAAACAAGGCAAATTCTCAATGCAATCCACTCCATGAATACTTTATATTTAAGACTTGAGAACAACTGAAATCCACCAAAAAGATCAGTGTGTTACAGGTAGAAGTATAACTTAATTAATATGAATTACAATATGCATTGAGGAAAGCTTTATCATAGCTACCTTTGTTTTTTCTAACTAACATGCCATCTTTTATTTATTTTATGGCAAACACAATGTGTTCTAATACAGTGTACACTGTCATGGACATTTGAATGTTTTCCATGCTCTAACATACATACATTGACTCATAAGGAGTATGTTAGTTAGCTGATTATGTGGATTAGGTGTATTAGAGAAGGATAAGGATCAAAATATGCAGGGCATGTACTCCAGGATCTAATATTTCTGCAGTGTATTTTGAGTAGGAGCTGGAGGCCAGAATCTGATGTCACTGCAATGAGTTTTCTGGTGCCAAAAGCTTCTCTCACAGATGGATGCAGTATTGGCACAAATAAGCAAGCAGGAAGCAAAAAGCAATCGATCAATAGGGAAATAGAGTCACAGGCAAGGGCTCAAATAGACCTATTACCTAAACTGGGCATAGAGCCATGGCAAGACACTATTTTTCTATATATAAACTATGATATCATTATAATTATATTCCTGTTACACAGCCAGTAGCTGAAGTCAGCAAGTTATTATTGTTGTGTGTTTCGGTATTATTTTTTGTCTTTTAAAATATCATTAGAAAATCAATATACAACCCCAATTCCAAAAATGTTGGGACGCTGGGTTGTATAACCGACACATTTGGCTCAATATAAATATAAAACATGCCACAGCATTATTTTTGATTGTTTAACACATGGAAGTATTTGATTTACTAGAAACAGACTGCTAGAGCTATGTTGCAGTCTAATAACTTAAACTAAAACTCATAATGAAGGAATGTAGTATTTGGCACAGACTGATTCATTGAAAATGCAATGAACATGCAATGATCAGCTAGCTCTAAAACACAAAAACTGGAATTATAACACATGAGATTACTGTATGAGATCATTAAGTGTTAGAGCTGTGCTATTTGTATGTAGTGACATTTGAAAGAGATGCCACTAATTTGCTGCTAGGCATGGTTCAGTTTTTCCACCGCTTGGCTCCTTTTAACCTAGCAGAGATATAGGAAAAAAGAGGATTTATATCAATAGAAACTGATTAGTGCCATTAGAACATGCCCAGTGCTTTGACCTGTTAAAACATTGTATAATTAAGGGCCATTAATCGAGCTATAAAGCCAATATCAGTCCAACATCATGTAAGCCACCCAAAGGCTTTAAAAATAATTGAACATTTGATAAATCTATCCTACATATAGTGTGTATTGTGTTATTTTTATGCTTCATCAATTGTTATTTTTTTATTCTTTAGAGTAATTCCATATAAAGTCTTTACAACTGTAATGTGCAATAGCTTTTATAGTCTTTGTTAAGATTTAATAATGCCTCAGGCTAGAATTAGATTAGAAAATCATGAATGCAAGTGACATGTCCCCATGGACAATTCCGCTTTGGTCTAGTCCTTGTTATTGTTTCTCCTAATTTTTTGGTTCTTTCCCTGCCTGAGTTTGTTTAATTAGTGTCTCACTTAATAAACATTAATAAAGATTATCTGCACTTCCATCTGACTCTGCAGGAAGTGTTACAGGAGCAGTGAAAATTAAAAATAGAAAAAAACAAGTAGAACCTGATGCCAATGGCATCAGTGGGGATGGCTCTGACATCTAGTCCTTCTTGTTACTAATTTGTATGATTGAAATAACCTTAAAATATACTTCAATCAAAAAGGAATCTATTAAAGAAAAACTATTTCAGACATTTGACCTGCTGTGACCTTGACCCTTTTTGATCAATACTATTACTTTCAACATTCATCACATGAATGATAATCTTGGATGGATGCATGGATGCCAGAAATCTTAGATCGCCAGAAAATGGGCCTTGAGAGCCTGAACATGAACATGTAAATAAATCTATGAAAACAAGAAAGAAGATATAGAAAAACTATCTCAGACACTTGTTGTCACCGTGGCCCTTTAAGGATCCATTCCAAAATCTAATCTGTTTATCTGCTGGTTACGACACTTATTTCATATAAATTCTATAGATACTGTATATTCACCAACAAATACTGTCAAACTGCAGTGGCTTTTCCTGACTATTGGTGTTGTTTTATTGTCTCAAAACAAGGCACTAAAGCAGGATGAACTATGATATATTACTCAACAGGAATATCAGCTCCTCAAAAAGCTAAACGCTTCAAAGTAGATTCCAGCTTCAGGAAATGAAAAAGTCCGTCAGAGAGATTGAGTCAGAGTGAGTGAGTGAGTGAGTGAGTGAGTGAGTGAGAGAGAGAAAGAGAGCTTTCAGGCCAATGATTCAGGGCCCATTGCTTGGACAACAGCTCCTGCAGTGTACTTCTGGGGCATTTACAAAGCATGAGAAAGGAAGATCATGCTGTAGCTGACGAAGATTAACTGGCCTGCACTGCAAAAGCCTTAGCAATTAAAAATATCTTGGATATAATCAGATGTTTCTAGCATTATAAGATTACAGTAAACAAATGTAAGATTATTCAACCTATTTCCAGACACTAATTTCAAGCTGTAATTTTTCTTATTCTATTCGCAGGTAATTTCACTTCTTTAAAGAAATAAATGCTTAAAATTAGCAAAATTCTATCATATATAAAATTGTAATTATATAATAATCTGCCAATAGAGCTAGACTATTTAAAGCTTGGAGTTACTAGAAGAGTCTAGAAATACATTTAGTAAATTTATATATGGTTTCTTGTAATCTTATAAAAGGAAAAAATAGAAAAATTGAACTATATTCAAAATATTTCCACTTTCTAAGATGTAATTTTTTTTTTGCTGTGTGGCACAGATGTTTAAGTGGATGAATTGCTGGAGGATAATTTTTCAGGTAGCAAAAATTGTCTGTATGTAATTGTAGATGTATGTACATCTGTAAATTTGCACTTTCAACCCTGCTTAGCTTCACTGGGAAACCAGGTGATAACTGCAGGTAGATATGAGGGAGATATGAGATATTTGTGGAAATAAAAACCTACCATTTTCAAAGCTATTATATTTAATTCACTAAATCAAAACAATTAGGCCTATAAATGTTATAAAGTGTTTTATCAATGGAAAGTCCAAGAATAAAAAGCTCTGTTGAAGCAATTAATAGCCAAAATAATATTGTACAAATTTAAATAATAAGCCTAATATTTGAAAAGATAGATTATGCACATTTAAAAAATCCTTTTTTATGATACTGTTTAAACTAAAACAAGAGCTGAACTGCCAGTGTAGCCAGAGACCACCTCATGTGGATTTGAAGTGATTTCTACAAAGTCTTTGATTAGCCCAGACACTTAGAAGGTCAGGCCGAGACCAGCGAGACAACACCACTAATTGGAACCCTCGGTTCACAAACTCGAAAAGCGTGATATTTCCAGGAGCCTTGCGGATCAACATTAACAGGGTCGATGGTGATTGCCTAGGGGAACATTCGGCTAACAGACAGTTCTTCTGACTACTGTGTCACATTTTTCCTACTCGTTAGCCTGCATTAACCTCATGCCTGAAGGCAAGTCCTAACAGGCAGAAGAGGGTACTGAGAAGCAAATGATGTTAAACAATTATCCAATTAGCAGCCTCTCACCCCGAAGCGATATCCTTAGTATTTGTAGATGAGCTTATAAATATCACTTGGAGAGTGCAAGTGCAAAAATGGCTGCACTGTGTTAGCAAACAGAGAACAGGAAATGTGGATCATGAAATGTTTTCAACAAGGTGTATGTGTGTCTGTGCAAGTGGACAATGGGATGGGGGTAATGACTTTGATATTACTTGCACTAGGGCACTAGGGTTAGCACATTCGTCTCACACCTCCAGGGTTGGGGGTTCGATTCTGGCTGATACTCTGTGTGTGCGGAGTTTGCATGTTCTCCCCCAGTCCAAAGACTGGCATGGTAGCTGATTGGCATGTCCATAGTGTATGAATGGGTGTGTGAATGTGTGTGAGTATGCCCTGCAATGGATTGGCACCCCGTCCAGGGTGTACCCTGCCTTGTGCCCAGTGCTCCCTGGGATAGGCTCCAGGTTCCCTAAGCTGTATAGAGGATGGATGAATGGATGGATTACTTGCATTGGACTTACACCATTAAATAAATATCACTGTACTGTTGAATTCTTGAATCTAATTGGTCAGTGGATGATGATTTAATTTCTATAATAGCAGCTCTAACTATTAATTCACTTGTACTAATACATTATTGTTTCTATAATAACAACTTAATCACAGGGACTTGTATGGCAAATGCTCCATGTAATCTAAGGCTAATAATAAATGCATTTTAAAAAACGTGTGGTTATTTAACAGAGAAAAATGTCTAATTATTTATATGGTGAGAATCTACCAGACAGAGAAAGAGAAAAAGACAGAGGCCGGTGAGGGAATGATTATTTATAGCTGTTATAACACAAGTGATATCTCACAGACATTCCACAACATTAAATGTAACTATAAAGTGTTAAAGGTACATCAGACAACAATAAATTAAAAAGGAATCCTTTATTGCTTTGGTATAAGGGGAATAAATATATCAAGACATCATGCCGCTCTGTTGTTGATTATTCTCCTATAATAGCAATCCCTGTTGTTTTATTCATTAACCAATAAACAGTTATGAACAGTTAATAAACAAAAATGCAGATGTTTATTTAGAGACGCACCCATTTAAATCAATATCTGCACTAACATCAGTGACTAGCCTTGGAAACAGATGGAAATGGTGCACAGTGTTATGTATCCTTGGTTTCTGCATAATAAATACATGGATAAGTTGTACGAGATATTCTGGTTAAATCTTCAAAGAGTGCATGCGACGTGTTTAGTTTGTTAAATTCTAACCGTTTCTCTTTTTATTTCTCACTTTCAAACACATTAAGAAAAAGCCGCATAGAGTTCAAAGGTATGCATTTAAGACAGTATGGATTATTTTGATGCAGTTGAGTCGATGTAAATTATTAAATGAATGTTATTGCCTGTCCTGTTTAAGATGAAGCAATGTGAGATGAATAGCTCTCTTAGTAGGTCTCAGCTTTGAGTCTTTGTCCTTCTCCTTAAAGGTCACATACATGCTCTAACATAACAGTTGCCCTTTGGGATGGCTCATTTAATTATCCTTATAATAGCAACCACATCCATTTCCAGTTTCATAAAAATGCCTATATTTCTTTCATATGAATGGCTATGTTTGTTTATTCTGCCAAGTGCATGTAATTATCACTTGTGTTTGGAAGAGTTTTGAATGAGATCAGGCTACCAGGAAAACACTTCAGTGTCTACAATTTTCTTTTGTCTTCATGTAGTCCACAGGTTCATATTGGAAAAGCTAAAGAAAATGCTCTGAATGAGCATGCACACGCTGTAATACATTGAGTTCCTCAATTTTGTGCAGTTAGTGAGAATGCATTGAGACTGCAATTACCACATACAATTTTGCACTCAGGTCTCCTTTAGTGTTCAGTGGACTAGTTCAACAAAGATTTCCTGTAAAAACCATAATGAATTTTCTTTTACTTTCACACTATCTGTTATTACCCAGATGAGGATGGGTTCCCTTCTGAATCTGGTTCCTCTCAGCGTTTCATATCCCCTTAAGGAGTTTTTCCTCACCACCGTCGTCACCGGCTTGCTCAATAAGGATTAATTCACACACTTACAATCTATATCCTGTGTTTATATGTTTCTGTAAAGCTGCTTTGAGACAATGTCCATTGTAAAAAGCGCTATACAAATAAAATTGAATTGAATTGAATCTCAGGATGAAGCATGAGTCCAGTTTGCAACCAGTTTTACTGCATATTTGAAGCACAAATAAAAATGTCAGCCATTATCATAAGACTAGTCCATATGGAGAAGCACACATTATCTGAAGTCAGTATGTTAAGCTAAACCCCATGAGATCACTGAGTCCATGTTAAGTCCGTTGCAAGGCAAACCCTTTAAACTGGAACTGTTTCATATCTATATTGCAACATAACAAAACCATGTCTTTGTGTTAAGTTCTTTCATTTTTTGTATTAAACCACAGGGGAAGTGTAAATATGAGTGCTTGATGTGTGTGTATGTGTGTGTGTGTGTGTGTGTGTGTTAGTCATGTGAAGGAATGGCATGTATTACATTTTGAAATCCCATTAATAACAAGGTATCTCTGTTTGAGCTGGAAATTTTATAATCACCCTTGTATAAATAACCATATTTATAGATAACCAGTGGAATGAATAAAATAGATTCTGAAGGCTGCCTTTCTAAAACTCTAAAACAATATACCAGGACCAACAGCACAGTGGTGCATTTGGTTTGAGCTTGGGTTACTCTCTGTGCAGAGTTTCACACAGGTTCTCCACGTGGATTTCCTCCAGGTTCTTCAGTTTCCTCCTACCTCCCAAAACATGCCAGTAGGTGGATTGGCTAGACTAAGCTTCACATATAGGTGTGAATGAGTGTGTAAATGTGTGTATGGTGCCCTGCTATTGACTGACATCCAATCCAGGGTACATTCCTATCTCATGCTCAGTGTTCCTGCAACACTGCAACACTGATGAATGAGTGACCATCAAGGCCAAGATGTAGAAAATCTATTAGAGGCAGAATTTTATTCAAAGGGACTTGAATAAAAAAAGTTTTTCAAAAAGTGTAAAAAAACAAAACAAACAAAACAAAACAAAACAAAAAAAGAACAACAACAACAACAACCAATACAGTTCAAATTATTGGTATCCTTTATAAAGATTGATGACTATATAAATTATATAATTAAAAATTACCTGAAGGACTTCTTTTTCCAAATAATAATGTTTTCTGTCAAACATTTGTGGCAAACTCATTGACACCCTTTAAGGAATATTTCATAGTTATTTATAAAGGCAAATTGACAAATTACTCTCAATGTCCACTCCATTTTCTGCTTAATATGAAGAGGCTATTTGACTGACACAGGTATGTGAGCTGTGTATGGAGTGTCTGAAGCTGTAAAAGATGGTTCCTGACCTGTAAAATTCAACTAATGGATTTAAAAGTTACAAAAGCAGTTCAAATACCATTATCTTGAGTAAGAAAATCCCAAAGATCTTAATGAGGCTCTGTGCTGTTATTCACTCCAGGCTTCACGGCATATTAATTGTGGATAATACGTTTGAAATGAGTGTTTTTCCAAAACAAATGCACTACTTAAGAAAACATTTTAAATGAAAAATAAATAAATAAATTATGCTCTGTTAAAAGTAAATAAAACTATATAACATTCCAGTGTGCTTTGTAAATTTTTTGCTCATTTTCCTGGAGTATATTGCTCAGTGTATTACATTGTGGTGTATTTTTCAGTGTATTTGAGATTTTAAGTCTTTTGGCTTATTTCATTAGGCCAACAGGCCTTTGTGTCACACGGACGTTTGATGGAATAAAGTCCATGAATATGACTAGAGCTATAAAGGACTGTAAAAACTATAATTACAACACATCTACTGAGGATAAAGAAATCGATACACAACTTCCGATAATAGTTATAGTAGTATAATAGTATAATATAATAATCTAACTCTTCTTTTTCTGTTAGTGTTGCATGAACGGACAATTTGACCATCGAGTGCTCCTTCCTTATTGAATCTGTATTTTTGGCTCAGGCTCATATCCCGGGGCAAACACACTGAACAAGACATGTTTTTCTACAACCCCAATTCCAAAAAAAAGTTGGGACGCTGTGTAATAAAAACAGAATGCAATGATTAGCAAATCTCATAAACTCATGTTATTCACAATAGAACATAGAAAACATATCAAATGTTTAAATGGAGGAAATGTACCATTTGATGAAAAAAATTAAGGTAATTTTTAATTTGATGGCCGCAACATGTCTCAAAAAAGTTGGGACAGGGGCAACAAAAGGCTGGAAATGTAAGTGTTACTAAAAAGAAACAGCTGGAGGTTAATTGGCAACAGGTCAGTAACAGGAATGGGTATAAAAAGAGTATCTTAGAGAGGCAGAGTCTTTCATAAGTAAAGATGGGCATATTCAACAATCTGCGAAAAACTGCATCTACAATTTGTGGAACAATTTCAGAATAATGTTCCTCAACGTAAAATTGCAAAGACTATGAATATCTCATCATCTACAGTACATAATATCATCAAAAGATTCCGAGAATCTGGAGAAAGTTCTGTGCGCAAGGGATAAGGGTGAAAATCAATATTGCATGCCCATGATCTTCGGGCCCTCAGGTGCACTGCATTAAAAACAGGCATGATTCTGTAATAGAAATCACTGCATAGGCACAGAAACACCTCCAGAACTCATTGTCTGTGCCGTGCCATCCACAAATGCTGGTTAAAGCTTGATCATGCAAAGAAGAGGTCATATGTGAACATGATCCACAAACACCACCGTTTTCTCTGGACCAAAGCTCATTTAAAAAGGACTGAGGCAAAGTGGAAAACTGTTCTAGTCAGACGAATTGAAATTTTAAATTCTTTTTGGAAACCATGGACACCGCATGCTCTAAACTAAAGAGGAGAGGGCTGTCCTGCTTTTTATCACCATTCAGTTCAAAAGCCTGCATCTCTTATTGAATGGGCAGCTTGCACATCTGGAAAGCCACCATCAATGCTGAAAGGTATATACAGGTTTTAGAGCAACATATGCTTCCATTAGGATTCCATTCCATCTTTACTTCTGAGAGACTCTTCCTCTCTAAGATACTCTTTTTATACCCAATCGTTACTGACCTGTTGTCAATGAACCTAATTAGTTGCTAAATGTTCCTCCAGCTGTTTCTTTTTAGTAACACTTACTTTTCCAGCCTTTTGTTGCCCCGTCCCAACTTTTTTGAGACGTGTTGCAGCCATCCAACTCAAAATTACCTTATTTTTTCCTTAAAATGGTACATTTCCTCAGTTTAAACATTTGATATGTTTTCTATGTTATATTGTGAATAACATTTGGGTTTATGAGATTTGCAAATCATTGTATTCTGTTTTTATTTACATTTTACACAGCGTCCCAACATTTTTGGAATTGGGGTTGTACTTTCTACCCACAGGGACGAGACATTTGCATAAGTTTCTACTTCACAGACACTTAGAGATTGTGTCATACAGCCTGCAGATTCTGACAGATTTTACATTAATGGTTTTGGTAAAAAAATTAAAATAAAAAAAAATAATAATAATAATAATAATTATTATAATAAAATAATAAAAACATCAGAATTTCATCACTGACTTGCACAGTACTTGCTGAGCTGTGTGATCCACCTGCATGTTCTCAGAAGGTTACACCGGTAAAGGCATTTAAGAACATTTTGCTGCCAGCATGTATGCTTTGGTTCCATACTTATTTTTACTTTCATGTCAAAATGCCCTGCCTTCAATGTGGGTATTGTCTGGGACTCAAAATGTCTCCAGAGTACCACTTCCTTCATAATGTAATAAGTTCCACTGAATTACTGCTATAGATAATGACATTACAACCTGGTGACATCAATTTAGTTCCTTTAAGACAGTGCTCTTATTCTAGTAGGACTCCCTGTTTGCCTCAGCTGCTGTCTGGGAAACTCACAGGGCATCTCAACAGCACCTCCAACTGCTTGCACACTTAAATGTTCTGCACTCTATGCATGGACAGAAAGCATGCATGTCTTCCAAACCATCAATGTTGGAATTATACTAATCCACCTAAAGGAAAAGTGAACACAACCTTTCCTTGTGCATAAGCAGTTTAAACTATAAACAATAATAATTTATTCATTTTAATCACATTTTCCTGGTCAGGGTTGCAGTAAATCCAGAGCCTATCCCATGTGTGTGAGGTAGGAAAATGTTCCCTGGATGGGATGTCAGTCCATCGCCAGGCACCATGCACACACCTTCACACACATGGGAAATTTAGCATAGCCAATCCGCATAACAGTTGGTTTTCCAGTTTCCAGAGGAATGTGGAGGCAGGGAGAATATGAAAAACTCCACACAGACAGTAGCTATGAGGCTGTGCCATTGTGCCACCCTAAACTGTGAACTGAGCTGGGTTAAATGGATAGTCATCCAAGTGATAAGTGAGAAAGAAAAGTAAGAATAAAGGAAGATGAGAGGTAGGAAGAGTGAGTCAGCTACAGATAATTGGATGACATGCCATAAGAGAGCTATAAAAAGCATCTAAAATATACCCATAATCACAGAGTCCCTTTAGCTCTTCATAATGATATGAAAATTCACAAGTACCTCATACTTGCAGTGCACCAAATATACTCGAGCTTGTTCAGATACCGTCTTTATCGCTTAAGATTATACACAAGTGTCTGTCATTAAAGAGGCCCTGGCTTTCTGTTTCTGTGGCCAATTTAACATGACCGGTATGGCATGCAGCTAGTATGATTATTCTCCTCAAAAATTCAGGAAATCAGCTCTTACCCCTTGTTTTAAAAGATGGCTATCAGAGATGACCCATGAGAAGCAAATGGAACAACAGAGATTCAGTAACATTTTGGATCTATTAAAAGGACCGTAGAGGGTTTTTTAATATATATATATATATATATATATATATATATATATATATATATATATATATATATATATATATTCATATATATTCAAGGATTGAGGGATAGGTGGGGAGTGGGGTTGTTTTTGATATATTTTTGATAAAAAATAAGTAAAAACCTTCAAAAAAAAAGAGGCCCTGCCTGCAACCTCCCCTCATAAGAATATGGACAGGAAGGGTTGTGTTATTAGATCAATCAATGAGTGACAAAGAAATACTGAACAACAGGCTGATGAAAAGTAGCCAAATTCTGATAAAGATGAAAGCAGATGACATTTCCTGCTGCAAATAATTGTTTTAAGGTAAAATGTTTAGTAACAAACCATTTTGTTACCTAACCATAACCTAATCCTAACCCTGCGGCAATAGCCATACATTGGGCATATGTTCAGACGTTTTAATATTGCTTCTACTTTCATACAGTGCATGTGCGTGTTGTTAAACTCGGTGCGGTTCCTGGCACAACAGTTGGAATTAATGTTTTGTTTTGTTTTTTAACTGCAGCTTAGAGCCTGACTCAGAGCACACTTTGAAGAAAAGTAAATGGAAAAAGTTGGATGAAGGTCCTTCTTGCTCACCTTGATGGCCACTTTAGCTATTAAGTCATTGGCTATTGAGAGGTATAAGGTGATTCACCTTTCTGTGGGCAGTAAAATTCTTGCAGCACCCAGAAAAGTAAGGATTCACTAAGCTGCTAAGAACTTATTTGTGCCAGCTTCAATTAAGGTTTTAAACAGCGAGGTTCAGGAAACTGTGCAATCATCTATGTGCTGTGTAATATTGCTAGGACTGTGCAACATGGTAACTAAGTAGGTCAGGCTGGTAGGCTATGTAATCTATTTTTAAAGCTTTCATTGTTCACACTTAGACATGTGGATTTATATATACAGTGGTACTTGAAAGTTTGTGAAACCTTTCGAAATTTCTATATTTCTGAATAAATGTGACCTAAAAGATCATCAAATTTTCACACAAGCCCTAAAAGTAGATAAAGAGAACCAATTAAACAAATGAGACAAAAATATTATTGAATATTTATTTATTGAGGATAACGAGCCAACATTACATATCTGTGGGTAGAAAAAGTATGTGAACCTCTAGGATTAACAGTTAATTTGAAGGTGAGATTAGAATCCGGAGAAAATTCTAAAGTGTTCACAAATTTTCAAGCACCATATATTATATATTGTGGTGTAATATATTACCAAATATTACACCACATAACTTTATTTATGGACTTTAATGTAATGATTTCTTTGTATTTGAGGATTTCTTGAATTAATACTGATGTCTGATGAAAATTTCATGTGAATAGCCTCATTGGAAATATATTTACTGAAAAAAAAAAAGATCAATACTTATTTCCCCCCACTGTAAGTTAGTGGAAAAAACGAATGCTGGAGACCCAAAACATCAGTCCTGTCTTTAAGTGTCCAAATGAGCTGATGGACCTTGGTGTTTCTCATAAGCAACAGGTGTGAGGAAAGGAAATGGTTAATAACAAATGGTCATGGTAAGTTTATGACAATTTACAGTTCAGCATGGAATGGTAAATGTTTTGTGCTTTGGCCTTACTGTTTGGTATGTTGAGGGATGTCCAAAAGAAAGGAACAATTTAGATAAGAGTACTCATCAGAAAGAAACAATTAATTCATCTCATCTATCCATTCACCAATATGACTGAGCCAGCATCTCCTGGTCACCAGTTTGTTTCAAATAATCATTTCCAACTAAGACCATGCTAGACAATTTATAATACTTACCACTGTACTGTAAGAAACATCAGAGATGATGTCCTCTGATAGTTAGGGTTGCATGGCTTGAGGCAACTCACAGCAAAATCAGTTGCTAATAGGTTTAAACAGAAATCAGATACATATGGGAGCATTTGAGTGCAGCCTGTGCTGCCATTTAAAAGAATATTGGCAATTTGGACTAAATCAAAGGCATGCCAATGTCCAACAACTCTGTTCCAGTCTCCTTGTTTAGAAATATTTTAAAGAAGTCTATAAAATCAATTTCACACCACTTTAGTGTATAGCATCTGACTTCCATTAGGCCTGTAATGGGTTTACTCTCTGTGAACCCAGAAATTATTCAGAAACTAATTCAAAATCTGGTCACAAATGAATTCTGAAGACAGAAAAAAATAATAATAAAGCTTTGAAAAAACTAAATGGATTTTCGGATTGTTCAAATTCCATTGGGAGTTATGTTGTCCACATATAATAGCAAGTAAACATTGTGTTCCCTATACACAAGACAATGTTGTATTGATGTTAGTGTAGCAATGTGTCTAGCATTAGTGTCACTCAGAGGACTTGTCTTCTCCAACTGCCTAGCATAACACCAGGATTCTTGAATAAGCAAAAATAATAATAATAATAATAATAATAATAATAATAATAATAATAAAAGGGGGGGGGTAAAAAGCCCACCATTTTCCAGTGCAAGAAAGCTGAAACACCGGTAACCTATCTGAATAAAAAAATATGTATAAAACACACTATTATCCAAGCACAAATGAATGGGCAACTGATAGATAAACTAGAAACCATGCTATGATGCACTTATTCTGTTTATACAAGATGCATTGAAAAAGTGGAAGAGAAAATGATTAACATGTTTCAGAAAAACAAAGTAGTTGCTGGAGAATGAGTCATACCTACGTCGTCATAAGTCCCAGATCTTCCGATTCAAGGTCAAGCAATCAATTAATAGCGCTTGAAACTCTTAGGAGTAAAGGAAATGGTCAATGCTCAGTGATGTAATTTATGGCTATTTACAGTTCAGAGCAGAAGGGTCGCATAAATGTACTTTGTGCCTCGGCTAACTGTTTGAGAAAGATGTTAGGGACACATCCAAAAAAAATACCCGAAAAAAAAACAGCCATGGTGTAAATCAATGGAAACGTTGCCATGATGTGGATGAGGACAACTTCACAAAATCCAGCTTGTGAAACATAAAAATCTTCAGTTAACACCTTTACTTGTAATGGCCTGTGGGCATTTTCCAAATAGGTTTTTTGCAGGCAATGGTCTAGACCAGGGGTGGGCAATCTTATCCGGAAAGGGCCGGTGTGGGTGCTGGTTTTCATTCCAACCAAGCAGAATCTATTGAAAGCCAAGACCAACTGATTAAACAGGTTGAATCAGGTGTGCCTCCTGCTTGGTTGGAATGAAAAATTGCACCCACACCGGCCCTTTCCGGATATGATCGCCAACCCTGGTCTAGCCTCTACTTCTAGTGCAGCAAATTAAGTCAAGTCTTTGCGATGTTTGATATAGCCATACATAGGGAAGAGAAAAACATGCTGAACATGCTTCTCCAACAGATTTTGCCATTAACGCAATACAAGATAAATCTTCTGCTCTGCCCTTAATCAGAGCCATTTGTCTTCACCAGGGAGATCTTCATTTCCTGCCTCAGTTCAGCATCGCTTTTCTTTTCTCCTCCAGTCTAAAACAATCAGTGAATATGTGATACTACTTAACAGGGAGCATCAAACTTTAAATCCCACTTTTAAAGGGACAAATCTGAGAAATGCTACTTTGAACACTGAAAATATTCTTACAAAACAAAATTCAGTCTTATTTTGTCACAGCATCTTGAAGGCTGTGGATTTGCTCCACAGATCTGAGCCTGTGCATGCTCATCTGTCTCAGTCATTTCCTTCCTTGGTTTCTATTACGCTTTGGAGCCTGCAGGCACGAATGGGCGGCAGCTGCTCATAAGTGCTGAAGCCCAGCTCACTGTGCTGCTGGGGTAGGCGGAAAAGCAGCAGGTGGTTCTTCAACACCTAGACAAGACCAGAACATGTATCAAAGAGACAAAGAGACATACACGCACATAGATCTGGCAAGATAAATCACAGCAGGGATGTACCTCATCTGTTAGGTAGTATGTTTTTCTCAGCAGACTCCGGCGAGTAGTCTCCACCTCCTACATCAAAAAAGCATGAGAAGACCAATGACCCTTACTGACATGCATGAAACACTAAAATGGCAAAACCTGCAAAGATGCAATCCATCAAAATCATCTACCAGTAAACATAAAAAGAAACTACTCTAGTCATAATAATATACTGAAGCTAAGTCTATGACGATTGGGATTCCTAGGTCATGTTGCCTTTCTGGGTCTTACAACACAGCTGTCAAGTTTTTAGGAACTGGCTAAAATGTGTTAGTAAATCTTCCAAGTGCGTTATTCACATCTGGATTTGCTTCGTCACAGAACATTCTTCACTGTTGACAACTCAGGGACCCACTCTTCAATCGTTTTCATAAGGAGTGTTTTCAGCACCCCTAAGTACTAAAACTTGCTTCAGACATCAAGTGTAGGTCTCCAATTATCTCACAGTGATAGCATTTTGGCACCGATCCAACCACTGTCAGGGAATATTTTATGGGTATTTGAGGCAAACAAATTAGTAACAAGAAGGACTAGACTTATTGGCAAAGGAGGGAGCCTGCTTGACAGCATTGGCATTAAGTTCAACTGTAACAACCTGTTTTAAATAAATTCATTGTTAGCATCAGATTATGTAGATCACCAAGTCTCAATGAATGAGCTGTTATTATAGAAATAGAACAGAGCGAATCCAAATTCATATTAACTTAAATTAACTGCCAGTTAATCAATAAATGAATCAACTGTAAATTAATCAACTGTCAGAAAATGAATCAACTTTCTGAAGGAAGCTTCTCTCTACGGATGTCACAACACCAAAAATCTAGTAGTCGGTACCGATACTACCAAAAGTACACGATACTCGATACCAAAGTCGATACCACGGTGTGTATAAAAATAAAACTTAAAAAATAAAATAAAAAAACTCTCCTGGAGGACATCCTCCTCTGGCTGATACTGGCAAAGAGAGCGAAAGGGGGAGAGAGAGGGAGAGAGAGGGAGATTTAATCAGCAGTAACCCTTAAAGTTTATGGGGGATGAACTTTGAAAATTTGTAAACTCTTTAAAATGTTCTATTTTTAGAATTTCTATCCATCCATCCATTTTCTATACCGCTTATCCTACAATGTCATAACCTGGAGCCGATCCCAGGGAGCATCGGGCACAAGGTGAGGTACACCCTGGACAGGGTGCCAATCCATCACAGGGCACCATTACATACACATTCACACACTACGTACACTTTGGACATGCAGCCTACCATGCATGTCTTTGGACTGGGGGAGGAAACCCGGGTACCCGGAGGAAACCCCCGCAGCACAGGGTTGAATCAAACCCCCAACCCTGGAGGTGTGAGGCAAACGTGCTAACCAGTAAGCTACCGTGTGCCCTATTTTTAGAATATATCTGTATAAATATGACCTAAAACGTCATCAGATTTTCACACAAGTCCCTAAAGTAGACAAAGAGAACCCAATTAAACAAATGAGACAATAAATGCTATTCTTGGCCATTTATTTACTGAGAAAACTAATCCAATATTTCATATCTGTAAGTGGCAAAAGTATGTGAACCTCTAGGATTAGCAGTTAATTTGAAGGTGAAATTAGACTCAGGTGTTTTCAATTAATGGGGTGATAATCAGGTGTGAGTGAGCTCCCTGTTGTATTTAAAGAACAGGGATCTATCAAAGCCTGATCTTCACAACACATGTTTGTGGAAATGTATCATGGCATGAAAACAATGAGATTTCTGAGGACTTCAGAAAGAGTTGTTGATGCTCATCAGTCTTGAAAAGGTTACAAAACCATATTGGACTCCACCAATCCACAGTCAGACAGATTGTGTACAAATGGAAGAAATTCAAGACCATTGTTACCCTCCCTAGGAGTGATCGACCAACAAAGATCACATGTAATAGTCTGCGAGTACACAAAGGAACCCTGGGTAACTTCTAAGCAACTTCTAAGGCTTCTCTCACATTGGCTAATGTTAATGAGTCCACCATCAGGCCAACACTGAACAACAATGGTGTGTACGGCAGGGTTGCAAGAAGAAAGCCACTGCTGTCCAAAAAAAATATTGCTGCCCAAGATCATGTGGATGAAATATACATTTTTGGTTTAAATAAGAAGTTATATGTTTGGAGAAAGGAAAACACTGCATTCCAGCATAAGAACCTTTTTCCATCTGTAAAACATGGTGGTGGAATTATTACAGTTTAGACCCGTTTTGCTGCATCTGGTCCAGGACAGCTTGCCATCATTGATAGAACAATGAATTCTGACATATACCAGCAAATTCTACCAGAAAATGTCAGGACGTCTGTCCGTGAACTGAATCTCAAGAGAAAGTGGGTCATGCAGCATGACAATGACAATGAGCACACAAGTTATTCTATCAAATAATGGTTAAAGAAAAAATAAAGTTAATGTTTGGGAATGGCCAAGTCAAAGTCCTTACCTTAATCCAATAAAGATGTTGTGGAAGGACCTGAAGCAAGCAGTTTGTGTGAGGAAACCCACCAACATCCTAGAGATGAAGCTGTTCTGTACTGAGGAACGGGCTAAAATTCCTCCAAGCAGATGTGCAGGACTGATCAACAGTTTAGTTGAAACGTTTAGTTGCAGTGATTGCTGCACAAGGGGGTCACACCAGATACTGACAGCAAAGGTTCACATACTTTTGCCACTCATATGTGATATTGAATCATTTTCCTCAATAAATAAATGACCAAATATAATATTTTTGTCTCATTTATTTAACCGGGTTCTCTTTATCTACTTTTTTTTTAAGATCATATTTCTGCAGAAATGTAGAAAATTCTAAAGGGTTCACAACCTTTCAAGCACCACTGAAAAGCAGACGTTTTTCTAGATTATGGATTTAGCAGAAAACCTAAGACGAATGTGTACACATAGGGAGAAAAAAAAAATGTTTAAAAGTTCATTTGGAATCCAAGCAAGCTACTCTTAATACTCTTACACTGTACCTGTGGCACAGCATCTTGGGAGAATATAAAGGCATTGAGGTGGGCAACAGCTACAGCGTACAGCACAGGGCACCAGTTCCTCCTCAGAGCTCTGGTCACCAGAGCTCGGAAATACAACCGCAGCAAAGGCTGCGAGTCTTCAGCAGGGGAAGTGAATTTCTCCAGAGCAATGGGCAGCTAAAAAGAGAAAACACAAAATCAGCCATAATTAGAATAATTTCATTTAACAGCTCACTTTAGTATGTTGTAAAACATTGTGCTGTTCCAACACATTAGGCCTACAAACTGGGAAGGGATTTTATAAGGTGACTATTAAGATAAAGCATTATGACTGGATAGTCTTTAAACGCATACTAATGAGATGGACCTGTTCATTATTACTGCAACAGCTGAATCATACAGCAGAAGTGCCAACACTTCTAACAAAAAAAATCCAAGCAGGCAGAGGGGGAAAACTAAATTTTAGCATAAAAATGTAGCTCACATCGATGGAAGAGATGGCCTTTTTATTTCAGATGTGCACCAAGCAACAGTGGGAAAACAGTGGGGTAAAAGTTTGGTGTGACTATTACTTGATAATAAACAACTATACCATTTTTTTAAAGACCAAAAAGACTGCAGTCCCACCTTCTTGCTTTCTATTGCCTCACAATACAGAGGCTTGCAAATTCACAAACAAAGCAAAAGTAACTGTAAAGGCATGTCTTTCATGTCCCCATGTTCTTTCCCCTTCAGTGAAATGTCTTCTGGCAGGCAAATTTTATTTGTGTTTTGTTTGACAGCTGCTTTAACTGAAAAGGTGGAAAAGCGTAATTTTAAGGATGTCTCCCGTAATCAGCATGAAAATGTCAATGTTACGGCGAGAACCATAGATGTTAGTTGAGGGAACAAACGCGCTCAACTCCAATATTTACCAATTCTTTGGGTATGAGTCAAATAAAACTTAGTAGGAATGAAAAAGAAAAAAAAAAAAAAAAAAACACTCTCAAGGGTATATTCTATTACTTTTTAATGGAAGTAGACTATAAACAAGACATATAAACAAGCCATCGTACACCATCCTACATCATCATACGCCATTGTACACCATCATACACTGCCATACACCATTGTACGCAATCGAACACCATCGTACGGGATCATAAACCACCGTACACCGTCATACACCATCGTACGCAATCGTACACCATCGTACGCCACCGTACACTATCGCACACCATCATACGCCCTCAGACGCCATAGAAGTTGGCACCTCTGCATAGCAAATAATGTTATGTGCAATATTAAATTTTATGGAGCAGACAAAAATTTAATGATAAAATTAATATTAAGACAGGTTTGTCTATTCGATTTGGATGAAAATTCACATTTTCTATTTGGACTAAAAGGCACTGTTTTTGTCTGCAATTTGGATTTCAGATTTATATATTTATATGAATATAAAGATGGATTTTTTTTATTCAAAAAAACGTTAAAAACGTTGTTTAATAATCATAGAAACAAACAGCACTTTGTTATAATCTGTACCACATGTATCTGTCAGGACTACCTCACTGCATTCCATCTCATTACATGAATGTTTATGGGGGTTTTCACACTGGCAGTGCACTGAGGTACTGAACCCGAGACAACCTCTAGGAGGTGGTTTGATTTCGGTTGCAATGGAACTGAGCTGCGATTCCTGTGAATGTGAACGCAACTCATATTCGGGTTAGCACTTGTTCAAGATGTAAAGTAACCTGCGCGTGTGTTTTACCCGATGATATCATTAGTTTCCACAGCACACGTGTACCGTGAGTGGCGGGGGGAACGTTATGGGCCACAGAAGTGGTCTACTGCTGAGCATAATATCTGCTGCACATAATAGCACCAATATAATTAAAAAAAACAAAATCCATGTGCGTTTGTGATGATGTAAGATGAACGTAAATGCACTGGAGTTCTGAAACCAGACCAAAACTGCAGGGGAGCGCTGGCAACAATTGCACTCGAATTAGGATTGCAGCAAACGTGCCGAGTGTGAAAACCACCTATGAGTGAGCACTGCCTTCTCACCTTCTCCAGCGAGACCCCAAGTGAGCGCAGAATTGAGACATGCTCGCCGAACACAGCCAATCTCATCGACACACTGTATCGCCTCTGTAGTGGCAACAGTATGAAGCAGCCAAAGAGTGAGTCGCCAAAGGACACAGCCTCGTACTGAGCCAGCAGTGTGGAGTAGAGGTCATGGAAGGAGGCTAAGCCTGGAGGTGATAAGCTCAGATCCAGAGCTTCTAAATGTCCAGGTCTCGTCAGCCCTCGCAGCAGAGCCCATGTCAGCTCCTTCACTGGTCTCTCCAGGAAGATATCACTAGAGCACAGGAAGATGCAGACCAGACGTGCCAGTTTGGCCACAGGTGGCACCAGCTGTAGTGCTCGCTCCCTAAAGCTCTCAAGCACAAGAAGCCACTGCAGGCAATGAGTGAGTGACTGCACAGAGCCGGCAGGCAGCGATTCGGCCCGTAGCCCACCGCCCTGAGACACTCCTATTCGCTCGTACAGGCTGACTAGAGGCAGAAAGGCCCAGTCAGAAGGCAGTGAGGGGCCTGAGAGTTCAGGGAGGAGCTGAGAAGAAAGCCAAGGGTTACGACCAAGGTGTCGCTCACGGGAAGTGATCACAGCAGGCTCCAGGTAGGCAAGGTGGGTGAGGTAGCAGGCACGGATTGAAGGAAGCTGGGCAAGGGAGTCGCGGAGGAGTGGACCAGGGCTGGGTGAATGACTGGACATCTCCCGAAGCCGCAGCTCTGCCAGGGTCACTGCTTCTGGACCTCCACTCCCAGCCTCACTGCAGAATACAGACTGAGTTACACTTAACATCTGTAGCTGTTATTAAAAATTTATTTTAGTGCACTTGTTTGAAAGCATTAATCAATTCTTTTTATTTTTTATCTAAGATACAGTGGAGTCCAAAAATCAGAGACCACATTGAAAATCTGTTTGTTGGGGTTCTTTTTTTTATTTTACAATTGGAAATAAACAGAAGGTTTTAGAATTTTGAATTAATTAAAACAAAATGTACAACCCCTGGCAAAAATGATGGAATCACCACACTTAGAGGATGTTCATCAAGCTTTTTTACTTTGTAGCAAATAAAGAAATCACAGATATGACACAAAACAACTATTGGACACTTTTCTCATTCCATCGATAGAAAACAGGGTTGGAGATGAAAACATTTTTCAGGATGATAATGTATCTTGCTACAGAGCGAAGAGTGTCAAAGCTTTACTTCAGGAAAGGAAGATCAACTCGATGACATGGCCAGCAAATAGTCTAGATCTCAAGCCAACTGAAAGCTTATGGTGGAAATAAATGAAAAAATTATCCACGACAAGGCTCCATCCTGCAACGCTCATCTGTCAACTGTTATTCGAGAAAGCTGGAACCAGCATGACGGAGAATATAGTTTTTCATTAGTGAAGTCCATGCTTCAAACAATACAGGCCAGAGGAGGAGCAACAAAGTACTAATTGTGATTTATTTTGTTGATGATTCCATAATTTTTTCCTCAACACCGAGTGATTCCATAATTTTTTTCTTCATCTGGAAAAAAATGCCATTCATTAAAATAATTATTACTTAGTTTTAGGTATGTTTCATAAAGCCAGAATGATCAGCTAGTAAACAAAAATAGTTTTGTGTCATATCTGTGATTTGGTTATTTGCTACAAAGTAAAACAGCCAGGTGAAAATCCTCTAAACGTGGTGATTCCATCATTTTTGCCAGGGTTTGTATAAACAATTTGAAATGAGTGCTGCTTAGAAGGTCTGCTACAATAAGTACAACGTGCTTCCCTCTTGTGAAGATAATGCGTAATTGCAGCATAAACTATGACTACAACTGAAATTAACAATGTCTAACAACAAACAAAGCATAATGGCTTGTACAAACAGCATGTAAAATGCTTCTGATTAAAGAGGACAGCCCATTAACTTTGCTCAAATTTCTATATAGAATGATGCAAGAGATTTAAAAACAGGCAGGCTTTAGCATTAGTATATGAAAAAAAATGACTGAATCAGATATAATAAGTTCTTCTTCACCATTTCTATGAGTGAATTTAGAAGGTGCTGGTACAACACAATGAAGAAAAGCAACAAGTTGCTGCTAGTTGAAGCTGAATGGGAAAATCTTACTAATGTACTTCTCACTAAACTGCTTACTTAATCCTCTCCAATTTCACAGGCACAAACAAAGC
The DNA here is from genome assembly GCF_001660625.3 of Ictalurus punctatus. NCBI lineage: Eukaryota > Metazoa > Chordata > Actinopteri > Siluriformes > Ictaluridae > Ictalurus > Ictalurus punctatus. Next base: position 11,585,523 of record NC_030424.2, on the reverse strand, counting down.
AAAGCAATACGACACACGATGAAATGCAAAATAAGTTCTCGGGTATTAAGAGCATTAAATTACTACTGTGAGGTGAATCTGATTAAAGTTGCAACTAAATTCTGCAGATACCTAGCGATAGCTAAACTATATAATTTTGGTTATAATGGTTGTGCTGCTCTGAAGATTGGCTACATAAAGTGAGGCACTGAATCACTAAAATAAATAAAGAAAGAAATTTTTTCAAAACTCACGGAAAGAGGTCCTGATTGAAGATCATGGTAGATACAAGTTCATGTGCCAGATATTCACTTCCAGGCAACAGCCACGAGAGCAGAGCCAAGGCAACTTGGTGAAACAGAGAAGCATGTTTCTTTACCTCTGGGTCAGCAGGAACCTAAAAATTTCAGTCACAAGAGAAAACAAACAAATATGCCATTAGTATGGACACGGTAGAAGGTCACACATGCCCAAAATGTGCTTCTTCTGTACTTTGATTTCCAAACCACTTCACTCAAGTTAGTTAGATTGGTCAGAACAAGTAATTTTCTTAAGATGAACAATTAAAATGTCATTTAGAAAGCATAGAATCTTAAAAACTTAATGTAACTAGACAGGTTTTAAATTGGCCCTAAATGTGAATTTGCATTATGAGTGCTAAATGACTGGCTGGAGTGGATTGGTTTTGACCTTGTGAAGACATTTGGCTGAGGATTAGTAAGACAAATGTGTGCCTGTGTAAGAGCTGCAGTACCAGTCTGTGAGCCAGCCTGAGTACCAGATAGAGAAAGTGGTGCTCGTGGCTTAAAATCCAGGCACTGGCATGAGACACCGAGGGCGTCGCTCCAACACAAGACTGCAGGTAAACCAGCACGGAGTCCAAACGGATGAGAGAGCTGAACTACAAAGACAGGCATAGATCAACATCAGCTCAGGAAATTGAATGCTTTTCAAAGTGATATCACTACTTTGGGTACTTTTAAGACACTGCTTTACTATATACAATTCTCATATTCAAATCCTGGAATACATCTACTGTAATATAGCATTTTCCCTGCTATAAGTTTGCAAGTATACAACATATTCAGCCTCTGAAAGGAAAACCTACACTCTTGGTTAAGCCGCGGTGGATGGTCATGATGATGTCCAGTAAATTGAAGAGAGCAGTACAGAGTGGAAGAGGAAATTCAGGTCCTAACAGGCTGGTAATCTTAACTCTGGAGCTGCCCAAGCCTGGCAGACTGGGAACATCCTCCAGGTCTGAAGTGCTCAAACCAGGCTTACATATCACTGAGCTTGACCTGAAGAACCATTGATGCACAATTGTGATAAGAGCAATATAAATCAGCACAGGATTATTTCAGTTATATTTGTATAGTTATACGTGTAAATATAGGGCTCTCTCATATTCTCTCAAAGACTTGCTTCGAACAAACACATCAAAAGTCTTTGCATTTGAACTTTAAGGTGGAATAAAGACTCACCTGAGGCTGCCCATCATGTTATGAAAGACCTGATTGGATATGAGAGGAAGGAGCACCTCCGTAGTCAGGGCCTCTAGTTCCTGAAGGCACTGCACCGGCTGGAACGAGCTCTGTCAAAGCACACGTCGCATTACATTACACGGTGAGCGAGCACATCACATCCTCTCAAAGTTATTCTGACAAATGCATCACAAAACATTATTAAGTTACAACAGATTACAGACTGCATAATTACATGCTAAACAAGTGCATTATGAATGATCATAATGATGTTGAAAATTAGAAAACCTTGTAAATGGGGGGGCCAAGAACAATATTTCAGTTTTGAGATGGGATCTACTTGCCTTTCTCCTGAATGGCACATGCAGTAATTTTTCTTTCTGTTTTTTTGCCTACCTGCACACTGAACTGAGAGTAATACGCTCCCATGTAGATCAGGTAAGATGGCAGTAGGCTTAGGGTGCTCGACCTTTGACTTGGGTCATCAAGCTTTCTCACACAGCCTTTCAGGATGCCAGTCAGAGTGGGCTGCAACCCAGACACGTGACTCCATGTCACTGGGGGTGGGGGGAGACACTCGTCCCACTGAGAGCTATCACACAAATACCGTTGTCAGAAAAGGTATGTGTGTGTGCATGTGTGTGTGTGTGCATGTGTGTGTGTTACCTCAGCAGTCCACTTTGTAACTCCTGGTGGCAGCCGGCAGTGTGTGTGACCTGAGTGAGCAACACTAGCAGGGCCTTCACTCTCTGAAGCTCCAGGACCAGCAGAGCCTCAGAGGGAGCACAGGGCTTATGTGCAACCTGCAATGCCTTCACCAGCACTGGGTACATATCTCTGGAGACAGAGCGAGACAGGGCAACATTGTAACACTTATTACATGTTTTCATTATGCAATCCTATCGCAAATCTTAACATTGTGTACATGTAAAAATATCTGAAACAGTATTTGGTTGTGCAAGTCTGTACTGTACAATGACAATAATAGCTGACTTGACATGAGGGAGACATAAAGGCGAGAGATGCTGGATAATCAGCTGTCTGTAGCATTTAGATATTTAAAACTGATGAGTGATCAGTATGACACTCGAACCCATATTAATATCTTCGTATTAGCAATGCAATGTTTTGGGGAAGCACCTCCAGCAGTATTTGCAGTTAGAATACAATAATAATAGTAGTAATAATAATAATAATAATAATAATAATAATAATAATGAGCATGCATGTATTTATATATTCACTGTATTTTCCTTATTTAAATGTTAAATAAATGTTCAGAATGTATACAACAATGTAATGCAATAACATTTTCAGTAGAACTGTATTTAAAGTCCTTTCTACAGAAAGACTACAGCAACTGTTTTCCATGAAGATGTCATTAAGACAGTTTGTCCACAGCGTTGTTGAATTCTCCAATCTGATTGGTCAGAATGTGTTGTTTCATTTTCTTTAATAGCATGGGTCTGACTAATTCAAATAATTGGTTCATATTAATGTGCTTGCTTTAATATGTAACTATTTCTATAGGCACAACTAAATCACATTTATATGCAAGTTTTCTGCGAAGAACAACTGATTATAGCGGTTAAAATGTAAGTAATAACAGAAACTAACTTGTCTCACGGACCATCCACAACATTAAATGTAACTCCAACTGGTGAGAAATTATTAAAAGAGGAATAAATCTCTTTGTGAAGTGCTGTGTAGGAAAATAATCAACATCAGGGCAGCATCACAGCACCCATCTGAATTGGATTAGTTTCCGATACACAGTAACAGCACATCCCAATATGATTTGTTCCTTAATTGGGGTCATTATTAACAAAGCTACAGAGCAGTTTCTCTCACTTGTACAGGTTACAGGCCTGCCCGTAGCTTGCAGCCACAGCCCAGAGCCTCAGAGCCTCTGTGCTACAGCATATATTCTCCCCAGACTCCAGCAGAAGCTCTGAAGGTTCCACTGACAAGAACCGAGACAGACGCTCCTTTCCACCTAGATTGCTGAGCTGGAACACAAAAATGAATTAGAACATGCTAATCGGCACCCAGAATGTGTGCTTGTAATAGAATTATTTTAGTTATGATATAGTGTCCAGCAGTGCAAGCATGCTGAGTCAGTCACCACTCACTATTCTGGCACAGGCGTGCCTGCCGGCGCTTGCTAACACACGAAGGAGCTTCACTGCTGTGGAAACAGGCAACCCATATAAAGAAAGCGGGGTTGGTGAGGTCAATGGGGTCCATGAGCAAGGCAGGAAATCTGACATCACGGTCTCAATTAGCCGGGGGCAATCAAGGATCTAAAAGTTGCAAACAACATAAGCATGGGCTCATATAGAGGACTGCAATGACTTAATTTAGAGGTCACAGACCAAAACTGAGGAATGATGACAGACAGAGAAGTAGGATTGAGATTGGAAAATTGGAATTACTGCAACTATTGCAGAACGCCGTAGTGTACAACAGAATCTTTTTTTGTGACTTCCTTTTTATTAAGTTTTTTTGTTTTTTAAGTAACAACACGAATTGAGGCATATACATATAATTAGATGTGTTAAATAGATGGCTACTTCACATTTCTAAATAAAGAATTTTCAGGACTTGTTTAAGGTTCACCTGTGTGGCTGCAGAGGTTGAGTGACGAGCAATTCGGATCAGAACCCCCAGAATATCAAGAACTGTCTGGGGTGAAGGTCGCACCACCTCAAGAATGTACCGCAGCCGCTGCAGAAGCTGCATCTTCAACAAACCCTGAGATCAGGAAATACATATAATAATATAGACAACACTGATACGATAATATGCTTGATAAACTGATCTATATTAACATAGTAAGTTGTAAGATTGTATCCAGTGGAACAACCACTGTAGTGTCTCGTGGGAAATGTGACTGAATTTATTTATAGTGTTTTCACACTCAAAATATGGGCCATTATCGGCATATCTTTAAGGGTAATTATGGACTATGATACATGCATTCACATTTGCCAAGAAAGTCTTGCTATACAGGATGTGACGTATAACAAATCCCACGTATGATGGAAATTCGCACGTCAAACGTGTGATTCATTCATAAATGCCTGCATGGTCACAAAAAATTTTATTCCATGCACGAATAGTCAGGAACTTCATTTCTGAATAGGTCTGATTTTTGGACATTTGTCCTGTTCTTTGTCTTGGTTATTTTAAGCTTTTCCTTCTATTGTTGCTTCACTGTGCTGCTGGTCTAAATCCCTCAGCTTAAAAGGTGGTGCATCAAGATGTCGTCCCCTTTCCTCTCTCAGCCTTCTACCAGAGTCTTCTCACCTTCATAACATCCTGTTGAGCGACATCATAATCTAATTTTCTCTCTTCCTTCTCTTTCTCTGTTTCCTTTGTAGACTCATTCAGACCTTCATCATCTTCATCCTCCTCCTTGTAAATCTGGGGCACCAAGGGGAAAGCTGCCATCCCTAGCAGCCAGGGAAACATGTTGTCCAGATTCTCCTACACAACACAAACACAGTCCAAGATTTTACTACACAACATGCTCTCTTTGTTTAAAAAAAAAAAATTTAAAAGGTAAGAACGAAGCACAAACAGCAAAATATCCTTTTGGATTGAACCTGTAATACCAAAAAGTTGTTCCCTCGTTTCTAATTGAAACCGTTTTTGGTATTTGCCCCTCACCTCATCTTCAGTGGAAACTAGCAACGCTCGGAGGGCACGCACAGCCGCAGACATTACACCCTCCACGCTGTCATCCAGAGAAAACCGTAACAGAAAGAGGAGCCCAGCATCAAGCAAGGAGGCCAGCACATTGCCTTTTAGGCATGATGAGTACTCGCCAACACGGGCCTGGGAAAACACAGACACACTGAACATCAAAAAAATAATTATAGTCCAAAAACTTTCAAATGTAACCACCTGCAGACTGGTAACAAAAATTAGTCGAGGAATTTGCTTTAAATTGGCCCCCAACATATGTCCAAAATAACAAATGATAATAAGTCTTTATTGGTCACATATACATATGCACAGTAAAATTCTTTTCTTTGCAAACCCAAGCATGTCAGGAACCTGGGGGTCAGAGCACAGGGTCAGCCATGATACAGAGCCCCTGGAGCAGAGAGGGTTAAGGGCCTTGCTCAAGGGCCCAACAGTGTCCGCTTGGCAACGCTGGGGCTTGAACCCCCAACCTTCTGAGCAGTAACCCAAAGACTTAACCGCCAAGCCACCACTGACCCAGCCACCACTGCCCAAAATGAAAGTGCATCAACTAGTAGTTCCTGTTTTAGTAGTTAATGGTGTGGTCTTCTGCTGTTTGCACATGTTTGCATGCGCACTTTATGTAGAAATGTGTAGGTCCTATTTAGTTCTGTGTAGTCTCTTGTAGGCCTATGTTGTTTTATGTAGCACCATGGTCCTGGAGGATCGTAGTTTGTTTCAGTGTACTGTACTATCTGTATACGGTTTAAATGACAACAAAGCCACTTGACTTGACTAGTATTACAACACAGGGCCACAATAGGTTCAGCATATAATACCATAAATTGGAAAATCATACAGTGCAAAGAACATACAACAAAAAGTTTTGTGTGTATTTTTAAAAAGTTCATTTTTGTTCCTTTCACCCCTCATAATTATAAAGAACACTTAGCATTCCATAGCCTTGTTTAGGTAATTAGTCTATGCCACTAACTATGTGCTTCCTCAACACTGCTTTCACCATCATCACAATCACCAGAAGCTGATTTGTAATTCAAGTACATTTTCTTTTCTTTTCATGTGCTTTCTCCACACCACCTTTAAACTTTTTCTCCAACAGTTTCTTGTCTCCATGTGTCCAAAAACCCAGAACTCATGGACTGAACTGGTAGGATCTTATGGGATGGACATGGAACAGCGCACTAGAAACCCTCCAGTTTGCCACTCAATGCAACCTTTAAAAGACTCAACTGACTTACGAAGCATCTTGACTTTCTTCAGGGTCTGAACAGCACATTTTGGACTGCAGTATGAAGTCAATATGACATATGATAGAATCTCAGGCACTCCAGTGCTTTTTTCTGTGCAGTGAAAAGAAAATTTTGTTCCACGCTACATTTTGTTCTGATTTGTAGCCGTACCCTGAAACAGCTGGAGGCAAGTTAAAAAGTCAACTGAACTGATTTTATTGATTTACCTTTGACAGGATGTGGGCCAAAGTGTTCAGAGCCAGGCTCCTCTGCTGGGTCAGCTGACTGCGAGAGAGGAGAAAAAGCTCCTGCAGCGAGTAGCCTGCCAACTAGACCCCAGAAAGAGGGAAAAACAAGAGGAGGCTTGTTATCCAATTAGACAATAGTCAATATGCATAAACATGTGAACATGAAGACTAATCTAACATGAAATGAACTTAACAGAACTGAATGGACAAATACAAGAGTCTGGTAACTGACCTCTGGTTCCTCCCCATGATGATGTAGGCCGAGATGAGTAGGTAAGTCTTCTGTGGGGGGCAGAAGGATGCCAGAAAAGTCGAATCGTGCCTGCATGGCCTGGCAATTCAATACATGCAAAAATCAGCCTTTGCACCAGCTAAATATAACATACAACTTTTTTTGTTTTTGTTCTTGCAACATCCACAATATTAAACAGAATGCCCTAAAGACTCTTGTTTTATCTTTTCTCAAATGATTAATTTTACCTGTTTGGTGCCCTGCTTCCTAGGGGCAGGCAAATCCCTCATCCATTCCAGTTTCTCTGGTTCCAGTTTGTCCATGTGTAGCCACTCTTTCTCAGGCTTGATTGGTAGCTGTTCCACTGATTAAACATTTCATTTCATTCAAATCAGAATGGTGTTCTATCATTTGTGCTTGAAACATTTTATGCTGATTAATATAAACTTTAACATTAAATCTATGCAACAAAACATACAAACTAAAATAGGACCATGTTCAAATATCCATCCATCCCTTTTCCATGTTGCTTATCTTACACAGGGTCGCAGGGGAGCCTGGAACCTATCCCAGGAAAATCAGCCTACAACGTATGTCTCTGGACTGTGGGAGGAAACCGGATTTAAACCCCAAACCCTGGAGCTTGCTAACCACTAAGCCACCATGCTAAAGTATACTGTGAATAAATACATTTAGTTTTTGCAGTCTCTTCATCACCATAGTAATGTGTGAAAAATGAAACTGATTTGAATTTCACTGAAAATGAAAGAGACTTCAACATCTTGCTTTGATCAAGGGTCCATCCATCTATCTTCTATACCGCTTATCCTTCCTTCAGGGTCACGGGGAAACCTGGAGCCTATCCCAGGGAGCATTGGGCACAAGGCGGGGTACACCCTGGACAGGGTGCCAATCCATGGCAGGGCACACTCACATACACATTCACACTACGGACACTTTGGACATGCCAATCAGTCTACTATGCATGTCTTTGGACTGGGGGAGGAAACCAGAGGAAACCCCCAGAACATGCAAACTCCGCACACACAGGGCCCCGGTGGGAATCGGACCCCCGACCCTGGAGGTGTGAGGCAAACGTGCTAACCACTAAGCCACCATGCACCCTTGATCAAGGGTTCCAACCGTAAAACACTGTAAAACATAGGTGATATAAATAATATATCATATATAATGAATAATAAATAATAGAAAGCAGGAAAAAACAAAGCAGATTAAACATATGTCCAATTCATACATATTGAGGCTGTTACTCGTGTTTTGCGACCCCTTCATTATCTCCATCCCCTGAAGACAAATTAGGGCTTGCTCTGGCTTGCTTTGCACTAATCAGGCTAATAGAAATCAATGATTCTGCTCTGGCAGGCAAATCTTGCAGCTCAGCCGAACGCTCTCTGCCAAATGCACATTAGTGCACACGTACAGTTATCTTCCTGCTAGGACAAAGGAAATAAGAGTTGGCAATCAGCCTGATCGAATCGAACCCCCCTGAAATCCATTGGAACTGAGAGAGGAACATGAAAGTAATGCAGTACAGTGTCATAAACATGCTCCAACTGCTATGTGAAGCTACAGGAATAAGACTCAATACACCTACTGTCTACTACTTCACAAAACCTGAGGCAAGATGGAAATATCGATAAAAAGGATTTTACACTTACAAATAAAATAGAAAAACAGAAATTCCCTGTGGTAATACTTGGTAATATACTGTTTTTTATGGTTAGGTCTTTAGCACTTGCAAGCCACTGAACCATTCTTGGTTCATTCATGTTGATGGAAACACCTTATAAACATTTCTGAATCATTCCCACCCAGAAGCATGTGCTACTCAAAGTATTAATCCAGATGCAGCTTCATTCAAAGCGTTATGCTGCAATACATTGAATCACAGTGAGGCAGATCTACAGCTTTTCTGAAATTCATCTGAGGCTATTGATTTTTCCCCTCATCATCACTTACCCAGTTGTCCTCATATGACTCCTAAGAACTTGAAAGCCTCTCAGTCCATTTCACTCGCAGTGCTATAAGTCAAGCTTGGATGGCAGGCCCTCTCCTCTCTTTATGAATCTTTTTATGGCTTCCTGTTGCACTTCTGGGTGTCTATGGCACATTCAGCACTATGTCTGAAATGAGTTCCAGGTTTTCTTGTCTCCCCTGAACTCAGCTTGTGCTTTTTTTTTACACACACCCCCCTCAAAACAAAACTCTTTCTCACGGTCGACCAATTGTATCCAAAGCAAATTTATGATGAGCAGTAAAATCCCATGTAACATTTAAACCAGTGGTGCCAAGAATTATGGCCTACAATAAAGGTTCTCGTCAAGTCCACCAATCTAAAATTGTAATAAACTGTAACTGAATTGAAAGATTCGAAGACCTAGACTTTCTTATTCCACTAGGGAGCAAAATAGAGCGAAAAGGGGACACTCTGAAATTCATGTAACTATTTTAAAGATTCTACTTTCCACTCAAGTTTCACTCGTGTCGCAATATAATTTGTGATGAAAATTATTGCATTAAATTATAATACAATGCAAAACAGAAGTACTGTATTTTCACCTGTGCTCTCAGACTTTTGGACCCCATTGTATGTTCAATAAGTTTGTGCATTCAGAATGTACTTTTCAGATAAATGCTAATAAATTAACACATTTAAGGAGTTGCGGATGTATTATTAGTCTGCTAAATGAATTTATTTTGGCCCATGCAAATCGACACTGGACTTAGTGTACCGTTATCTAAAAGGAGTTTGACACCCCTGGTGTAAACCTTGACAATTTAGCTTAGGTCAGGTATGTCCAGTCCTATCTGCAAAGGGCTGGTGTGGCTTCAGGTTTTCATTCCATCCAATCAAGATCCGCCTCTGATTCCACCTGTTTAATCAGATTATCCTGGCCTTAAATAAACTATCAAGCTCCTGCTTGGGGGTAACAAAAACCTGCAGCCACTATGGCCCTTTGCAGGCAAGTTTGGACACTCTAGGTTTAGGTTGTTTTTCTAAGTAAACAAAAAAAATGTTAGTAGTAACCTAGAAAAAAAAAACATTGTTCTCATAAATATTACAAGCCTAGTAACAATTCGGCATTTAGGAATGAAAACAGTGCTCACCAGTAATTGGATGATGGTTAGTAGGTTCAGTTTCATCCTCTTCATCAGTATCCATTGTAAACTCCTGAGAGTCTGGTACAGAGTCTGAGTAGTGAGGTGCTAGAGCTTTGCTCTCAGTTAAAGACTGGTCAGGATAAACTGATTTCTCAATAGAAGAGGACATGGAACATGAGGCATTCTGAGCTTTCCGTGACCTTACAAAATCCACCAGTCTGGGATCTGGAAAAAAAAATTAAAAATTTTAACATGCACTCAATGAGACTCATTTACAGTGCAATTAGGAAAAATATCTCTCAGAGAAGATTAAGTTAATAAATGTAAAAATAAAGGAAAGTAAATTTCACCTAGCTGGGCCAACAACAATTTCTGCTCCTCCAAAATCTCACTCTGAGACATTCCTTGCAGCTTGGCTTCGTTCTCCTGATGGATCTTTAGTGTCTCCTCAGCTTTGTCTGGACCAAGGCCCTGACCTGACACCAGTAAGGGACCATCAGCGGTGCCTGAGTGAGACACACACACACTTTCAATTACAATTTAGATATTTATTAATAGGGCCTGGTCTTGGTATTTTATATTCTCTTGTATGTTTTGGGACCGTGACATGCCAAACACATGAACTAGTACCAAACAATACTGACTGATAATCACATCCTGTGGCCTCAGGCCTTCTGTTAAATAGTATATTTTCAAATAACAAATGTATGTCCTTCTTGAAGAGGTAGGTCTTTAGTTGTCAATTGAAGGCAGAAAGTGATTCAAGTGTTCGTACATCTAGGGCAAATTCAGAACAGAGAAGAGCCTTCCTTGAAGCATGCATTCCTTGTACCCTGAGAGACGGTAGGTCTCACCGAGCCATACTAGAGAATCGTGGTGCGGAGAGGGATGTGATAAGTGCCTTAAAGTAGGTGAACGCTTTTCCATTTGTGGCTTTGTAGGCAAGCATCAGTGTTTTAAATTTGATGTGAGCAGCTACAGGAAGCCAGTGGAAGGGGTGTAGCAATGGGGTGGTGTGGAAGACATTAGGGAGGTTGAAAACAAGTAAAGCTGTATTCTGGACTGTGGTTGGATAGCAAGGAGAAGTACATCTCCCCGGAGCGAGTTTCAGGTGTCCAGTATCAAAATGACAAGGGACGGAACAAGCACCTGAATGGCCTCTGTGGATAGACATGGACGAATCCTCCTGATATTGTAAAGGAGAAATTGGCAGGAGCCAATGTCAGTTTAGCAATGTAAGGTAAGAAGGACACTTAATTGTCAATGGTTACCCCAAGGTTGCAGGGAATGACAGATTTTTCCAGGGATATAATGCAAGAAAATGACATGACGACATCAGTTTCAACTGATGAGCTGCTAGCCACGATGAGATGTCTGCCAGACATGCTGAGATCCATGTAGAGACATGAGTCTCTGAGGGAGAAAAGAAGAGGATAAGTTTAGTGTCATCAGAACACAGTGGTATGAAAACCCATGTGAAGATATGACCTCACCAACAGCATGGGTATCGAGGGAGAACAGAAGATGAGCAAGTACTCTGCCTTGTGGGACACCAGTGGAGAGTCTGCATGGAGCAGATGTGGATCCCCTCCATGTCACCGGATATGACCATCCATTCAGGCAGAAAGCAAACCATTGCCATGCTGTTTCATGTATTCCAAGACTCATGAGGAAGGACAAAATAGTCTTGTGGTTGACTGTGTCAAACGCTGCTGAAAGGTTGAGGAGGACGAGGACTGATCTAGCGGCATAAAGCTTCTCAATAATGGTCAAGAGAGCATTTACTGTGGAGTGTGCCACTTTGATGCCAGACTGGTTAGAATCTTGTATGACTGGATTATGTTAACCTTGTAGGACCTGGAGAAAGCACACACCTCTTCCAGTCTTCCTAGAGCAGCACACCTCTAAGTAATACTCATAGAGTGGCATGCCGTGGTAGGTGCATTTGGAGCACACCTACAGGTCATTAGGGAAATACTTATATATGGACACTTGTTTCTATCTTGCAGTCCTTAAAGAAAATGTAGTATTTTGGGAATTGGGCAACGTACTAGAACCAGCCTATGGAGTGCACACCATTAATGGGGAAGCTTCCACCTAGGAGCATGAAAAAACAATGTTCTAGGGGATCTTGCATTCAGGACTGTTTCCTGGACTGCCGAGTAGCATTCATCAGTTGGTCATTTGAACAGAGGGGCCAAACCCACAGGCACAGCCAACCTGGCAGAAGGTGCTAAAATTGCTCTGTCCATTTTGGACAGAAGACTTGCTCAGAAAGGAAGCTGCCATGCTGTTCCATCCATCAGCGAAAGCAGTAGTGATACCAAAGTCTGGCCAGTCATCTCAGGGTCCCCAAGCAGGACTCAGTGTCCTAGTTGCTAAATTTTGAGCAATGTGGTAAGAAAAAGTGGACGGCATAGAAAAGTGTATAGCAAATGGTGAGGCTAGTGGTGGGCCTATACATCATGTCCCAGAGCACTGTTGTACAGCCACAGCATATGGGTTGTCCTCAGTGAGGCTAACCATGGATAGACCAAACTATCAAGACTGGCTGAGATTATGTGCTCAACCTTGTGTCACGCTGATGGCTGGTACAGCTTAAAATCACAACCTAGTCTGAGTGAACCAAAACACGACAATGCCTTACTTGAGTCCTTTGTTCACTCGTCATGTTTTTCTGGGTCACAATGTTTTTCGCCCTTGCTTTGTTTTTATCTTATCTAACTTTGGGAATTATCTATATTGTCTCTTATAAAAGTCAGCTGTGTCCAACTTATATTTAGACTATAGAGTGCCCAGGCTGTCTTTGTGCACACAATAGACCATTTATTTGATTGTACGCTGGCTCTTGGTCTTCAGATTATTTAGACATCTAACTTCTGGTGAAATTTAAGAAATATAAGTCACTCTGGATAAGGGTGTCTGCCAAATGCCATAAAATGTAAAAAATGTAACTTTACAATAGAGGGAATGAAGGAAAGCTGGAGGTTTATGTACCTTCCTTCTGAAGCCAACGG